>NC_090879.1:33192508-33200008 GCF_036669935.1 Montipora foliosa
GTTCAACAAACTGATACCATTTCGCCGTGCGTCTGACGTCAGACTCTGAACTGGCCTCGCTTTCAAAACGAGGCCGAAAGAAATCTTCATAAGCGACCCAAGTATAAGCACAGACAACATACACCGAAACATCAACTTAACTTCGTCGCATCAAAAGGTACTTATGGCTTAAATGCTAACGAGTTTGCTTAAGTTCCTCGAGCTTGTTTCGCTTAGGAAAACACGATCTTAAGAACCGTATCTATTTCAGTACACGGTAAGTCAAATTATGCACGCATTGCATTGGTTCTAAGTAGATCTTGAAAACTGGTTTGAGCCTCCTGAACATAAAGGTGGTTGGCTACTGAGCGTATTCCCCAGAAACTGAACTCTCTTCTTAGGCAACTTTTTCATGTTTCGGTTACATATCATAGACCATATTCATAGAGTCGCAGAAATAATCACTTCGTTTTGGCATGCCAAAATCGTCAGCCCAAGAAAGTCATACGGTTAACGAGACCGTTCCAGTTTCAACTAAATATAAAATTAATTGGACTCTGAACATTTTCGCCGAATAGCTGAGGTAAAGAGAGGTACATGTGCCGGTTTTAGATTGCGGTGAACTTTTCAAAGACTACGAACTGCACAAGGTTCAAGCCTTGAGTGCAGATATTGCTGAAATGGATGCTCTGACGCTGAGCTATTGGGTCTCCAAATTCGTTTTAGTGCTATGGGCCCAGTTGCTCGAAGCCTGGTTATCGCTAACCATTGGTTAAGAGGTATCAAAATTTATAGGTTTCCATGGAATGGTTAGCCGGCTAACAATACTACGAGCAACCCGGCACTGGTCGCTAATTATATAAAGTACTGCGAAAGTCTTATGTTGAAGATTTGGGAAATTTAAAAAGCACTGTGTGCGGGTAGCTTATTTTTATATGTGTATTTTTTCCCGAAGGTTTATTAGCATAAAGTTTCATTTAAATTCAAGTGTCTTGATGAGTGTGTTGATCAGTTTTTGAACTAAAACTCGGGCGTTTCTTGATCTGTAGTTTCATTGGGTATCAAGATACCTGCACTTACCCAAAATGGGGCTCTCGGATTGGATAATAACCTTGTGAATTATTTATGTATTGAGAATATTTATTACTTTATTTTCGGCGGACTGATTAGAAAGCGATAGCTTTATTCTAATTAGGCAAAAAAATGAAACAAAGATTCCTCTAGAAGGCTTCAACTGGGTGGCGATATGATGAAACGTCCTTGACTCATAAGTCCGAGTAAAGCTTGCTTGCACCAACTCATTCAAAGATTGATGTTTTTTAATCTTTGATATCGTCCCCAGAGTCTGTGTTCCTCTTGACCAGCGGTTTTGTCGTGCTATCATGGGCAGTATAAGGATCGGAGACTCAAGGAAAGAGACTTTGCATAAATATTGAATATATAGCTTTCTTTTCGTCCCGAGCTGAAGCTAAAATTCCGTCGACCTAGGGATTTTCCGAAGGGCTTTGAGTTGATAGCCACCAAGAACAGAGAAATTCTTTGGTTGCAAAAGCGCAGATGGTGCCACAAAATCTTTGTAAAATTTCGGAATTTGCAAAGCACCATTGCTCAGAAATTTTAATTTCTAATATATCGGGTTCTCGTTTCAGAGAAAACAAACTTTCAATATTCAATACTTTATTCTTGGCTGACTGATTAGATAACAATTATCTTGGCTAGCGAGACAAAAGAATGAAAACAAAGATTCCCCTATTTCTAGACTTCAATAAAAGCTTTAAAGCTTTGAACGAAGAACATTCCAGTAGTCATCTCTAAAAGATGTTGCTACGCAGGCCATTTGCTGTTTTAATTTGTTATTGGAGGGTGTTAGTAACATCCACCCATTTTCAGAGAACAAATGAAATAACAAGTTAATTAAAACAGCAAATGGTCTGCGTAGCAACAGTTTTTGAATTATCGAAGAGCTCGGAAAGGAGTTTTCCGTAGTCTGGCCTCGCGTGATTTGAGGCACATGGCAAAGAATTTTCGGCTTCAGAGCTCTTCATTCGGTCGGGGACACTTCCTAAATTTGAGGGCCAGGAAATCAAGCCTTCTGTTCTGTTTTGCCATCGTTGATTCCACGACTTGTTTCAGCCTTTTAACGTAACGGCCAACATTCCAAGTTATCAAAGCTTATGTTACAGTAGCTTGTTTAAAACTTTTTCTACACGAGGAAAATCTTCCTTACAAAGGTATATATTTTAACTTAGTCATTCCTTGTTCATTTTCTTTCCGCCTTCGAGTTTTAAACTTAAGTGTTTACATTTATTAGCGGCTTTAGCGCTTTTTCAGCTTTTGTAATATCCACAGGTTATGGCTTTAATCGATTCTTGTTACATCCCAAACAGAGACCTCACTCCGTAATTTTCTGAAAAAAGAAAAGAAATTGTTCAAATAAACAGTGGCACTGTATAAAGAAAGTTAAATGCGATTAAATCCTCCGAACCTGAACTTTAGAACTTATAAGTGTCAAGTACATAAAGAGCTGAGGCACTAATTGAAAACATTGTGCAGCAGGCAAATAAACTTATGGCAAATCGTTGGTTCTTAGAGGTGAAAACCGTAGTACCCGCAGAAAAAAAACCTCTAGGAGAAGAGTAGAGAGCCAACAAACTCAACCGACATGTGATACCAAGTCTGAGAATCGAACCGGGGACACATTGGCGAGTGCTATCACCAATATGGCGCTCCACGCGTCCTTATTCGCCTTTATTGGCTAAATTACGGTTTTACAGGCTTTTCGATCGGTCTCAGTAACGAGTCCTTTTTCTGCGACTCCTTAAGCAGATGCCAGGAAAATCAGCAATCGTTATTTACTACTGATATGATTTTGCCCGAGCAGGGCCTTTGCAATGGATGGGATGATACACCCGTGGGAACTGCCCTGACATTCTTTTGTTAGTATCCTGACTATCGCAATTCGGGCAAGATAATTTTATAGGACTTGGCTTTAACCGGAACAAGCGAGAGACCCCTTAAGTCTGAGAGTGAATCTGGCTTCTATTTTATGCAGCTTGCATGCGAGCTTTTCTCGGGTTCATACTCCGTGGTGTGCGAGTTGACAAATTCCTAAATTTCGGCCATAAAATCTTGCGAACACCTTCAAAACACTTTTTTTGGCTTTTCCAAAGTAGTTATTTCCGCAAAAATAGGGTTTCTTCACTTGCTCATGCATCATTCAGCAGAAAATAGCAAGGTTATACTCTTCCTTTAAAGTATGCAGAGAGGTTATACGTGTTAGACCTGAAAACGGACGGGGTGTATTTTCCCAACATTCTGTAAACCATATTTCGGCTGAAAATTGACGGTACAGAAGAAAACTCTTCTTCGGGGCTTTAAATTGAAAAAGGGCAGAAAGGCGCTGGATCCGTAGGTTCAATGTTACACTGAAAATCACCGTTGGATTCACAAAAGCGGCAAGTCTTTGCACAATTTTCTTCCATGTAGTGTTTCCATATTGGTGGGCTTCTACACAAGCCTTCTCTTTCCCACTTCTCACATTTAGCTGTGTCTTTCTTATCAAGGCATCCCCCTGAGATAAAAAATTAGGAGTCGTATAACTGGCAAGATGTTCTAGTGGGTCTGTCCTTTTATTTGCCGAAGTTAAATATGAATAACCCTTTTCAAGTGAATAGTTCTTCTTCTAGCTTGTCTATAGGGATGCGCCTTTAAATTGAAGGCATAATATATAAGTCCATGAGTCCGACTCACAACTAATAAGGTTAACAACGGTCTAACGGTATGTAGCAATGACAAATCCACGTTAAAAATATATGCTTGTAATAAAATATGAGATAGTCCAAAGAGACAAATTATGCTTTAGGACTCGGTACACAGTACTTACCGCATTTTTCACATGTCTTGGGGCAGTGCAGTTGAACGAAGGTCCTCATGTTGTAAAATGGAGATTCACACCCTGCCAAAATCCGGCATGCTGTGGGATACGTGTCTTCACAGGCTGTCAAAATAGACGGCGAACAAAATAAGGACTCATTCTCGGTTTGACTGCGTGGCCGTCATGGCTGGCTCTCAACACAATGTGGCAGGCGCAATAGGTTCGGGCAACGTGGAACCGTCGGATACGCGCAAGCTAGGTGCGGGAAGCGCTCGAGAAATGGAAAACTATGATTAAGGCGGGCGATCAAGTTCTTAGTGATGAAAACTTTTTTGACTACTTGCGGATTGGTATAATAAGGCGCTGGGAGGGATGGTTTTGCATGGAAAGTCCCTGTTATTGGAGTGCGAAGCGTGAATTGCATTGAACTTTCAAGACGCGGTAGCCATAGTTACTATGAAAGGGCGGTGAATGTCAGGAGAAACACTTTAGATGTGGAAACCTCTCATTCTCTTTTTACTTACGCAGACAGCCTTGTTCGTTCCACCCTGTAGCTTCCTGACCATTCCAACAGCATCCATAGACCGGCTGATTAAACTCACATTCTGCTGTAGGACTTGGTGCCTCTGTTGACAATAAATAATTCATATCGGCATTTTAAAATTCAAAGGGTAGAGTTAACTAGTGTAAGAAGCACCGGCACCGGACCATCATTTTCTAGGTGTCGATATGTGCAAAAATGCCGGTGAGGGCCGGAGATATTTCCATCACTTCCCACCAGGGAACCTTTTGAAGGGTGAGGTTGGTAGAAAGTTTTCTATTCCAGGTGGTCAGATGGCGCAGAACATCTGGAATCGTTGTTATTTTTTTGTTATTTTATTTGTTTAAGCAGGTTGAAGTTTTGGCAGCTATTCAGCTGATGTGGACCTGCTATACCCAACCACCGAGATACACACCGAGGACAGCCACAACACCGGGAACTTCATCCCCTACTCTTCTCGAATAGTGTGTGGGTTCTTTAACGTCCCAAAGGGAACTAATGAACATGGAAGCGTTTAATGCGTTTAAACACAGGCATAACCGGGAGAGACTCGTTTCTGCTTGCCCGCAACATCTTTCTTGTTAAAGGAAATAAGTGCAGGTTATAAACGGAAGAGAGAGGTGATCATGGCTTGCACTTATCTGAACAATTTAAGCAAGCCACCTGAAATATTCATGTGGCTCCAACAGGATCGATTCCACCCATGACCTCAGTCTGCAATGTGGGTGCAATGCTCTACCATTTCAGCGATGAAACCACTCGATTGGGAGCGGGTTAACTTGTTGGGCTCAATTGCTTAAATTGTCCAGATAAGTAAGAGGATCACTTTTCTCAATCATCTTTCCTTTTTGCGTGTCAGCGATTTTCCAAAGATATTTTTCTGGCAACAAATTGAAATCACGAATACTTCATGTCGAGATGTTAAACCAATTTTCGTCATCTTAAGAACTGCACAGTCGAGAGACAATAATTCGGGTGTTCCTCGGTGTATGTTCTAACGACTTTTATTACTGGGTTGCCTATGGGCAAACCCAGTCGAGGAAACCCAGTCGAGGTCTGCGTTTAGTTTGTTTGTTTTCTTTTTTTTTCTTTTTTTCCGTGTCGGTAAAAGTCTTGCCTGTCACTCCCCTGGTAAGTGGTGTCTTTGTGTATAGAGCCTTCTGCGCGTATTTTCTTAGGATCGAGAGGGTAGTGGAATTGCGTAGATTTCTCTGGTGGACACAGTAGAATCATTAACTTAGCCTGCAATGGCGTCGAAAGTCATGCAACGCGAATGGCGTTTTAGTGGATCCTTAAACAAAATATACCCTTATGGAGCTCAATAATGGAAAGTCAGTTGGATAAACTAGGCATGAATCTCAAAAGCGACGAGTACTGGACTTCGAAAACAATCTATCGCCCGTCGAGACGAAATCAAAGTAAGCAGTATTTACCTGAAGTACATGGTAATTTGACACAATTGAGTTTCTTGTCTTCACGCACGCAATGAAATAGGAAGAGGTTTTCGCCTCTAAGAGCAAATATGTTGTTTGTTTCAATAAAATTTTCGCTGGAAAAGGATTCTGTGGTATTTTCTGCCTTTGTGAATTATAATATCATGTTGTGTATTGAATTTTCGAGCTTAAGGTTCAAATGTGATATGGGAGAAGTTTTTTAGTATTGCTCTGTAAGCAGGAAGGGTTCACAGGCCTGTTGGAAGCGTGCTTGAGTTTCAACAAAATGAGGCCCAAAACCAGTGAAAAATTGTGACGCAGATGAATAATAAAGTAGCTTCTATTTCCAGAATGATGGAATTACCTGGTGATAAATAACGTCGTACCCGTCTTGGAGAGTAGAATTAATTTTGACTTTGCATAAACAAGAGTTGGGCGATTGTGATCTTTGTTTTGATTTCGCTCATTTCATTGTCAAACTTTATAACACTTGACAGAAAAAGAAACTTACAAAAACCCGGTATCTTGCCATCATTTGACACAGATACTTTACTGTTTGGCGAGTAAACATGCCGCGGTAACTTAATCACGGCGCCCGCTGAATTCCGGTCATGTCACTTTCGATTTTGCAATTTACTTGAACGTAGCAAAAATCTCCCAAAATGTTTGTCGCTGATCGTAACTTTTTATATTCTATATTCACGGTTCAAAATTAATGTTGTTTTCATGTCGTAAATATTTTATTCTCGATCGACCGTCTGGGAAACTTCCTTCTGCTCTTTCTGAAAACTGTGTTTCAATAGCTATTTGCTTTTTCATCAATATTTGTTTTGCATAAAGCAAGCTAACAGAATCTGTACCTTGCTGAGTTCGCATTTGTTAGCGTTAATAGTATTTTCGGTCAGATGTTTCTGTTTTTTATGAGGGGTTTATTGTTTTGGTCTCCCATCCTAACATTAACCCCGCGAAACAGGGATTGACTTCAATGAAGTTTAGTATTACAAAGCTTTCAGATGCTCAGAGGGCACACTTGTGGTGAAAAGAAGTTGTGAGGGAACTTGAAAATTATCAACATGTCAGCCCAGAAGCCAATGTTTCTCGCTTCTCTTTTATTTGTTATTCTTCAGAGACTGGAATGCTGTATTTCAATACCACACAATTCAGTGCCTTCTGATTTTCTGTAGCACGTATCACAGGCAAGCCAGTGTATGCTTCACAGAAGCATCTAGTTTCGTGTAGAAGACACACGCACAAGCTTTTGTTACGTCATGTGTGTCTTCTACACGAAGTAAAAGCCGTTCTAACGGCTGGACATAACTACTTTTTTTACTTACTACAGAGCCCGCAGGTGTAAGCACAGTTGTCTCGGAGCCATCTTCTTTTAAATGGTGATGTGTTCTTGCTGTCACACTCGTCTTTATCAATGTTCTCGCAGTTTTTCAGGTCGACACACAACTTAACTGCGCAAAGAAAAAAACTCAAAGATTGAAGTTCAGTACAGTTGTTAAGAATTGATAAACAGATAACCAGTCCTGATCAGACTTCATCATAAAGGAAAAGCAGAGGCTTGCTATTAATTCTTTAATTAAAATCTATTTCAACTCTGTGTTCCTTTTAACCATAACTGATTGTAATGATGATGAGCTAGATAAACTCACAATAGTTGTCAAACA
>NC_090879.1:33205008-33215008 GCF_036669935.1 Montipora foliosa
CCCTATAGGGTTTTCTTTTTGCAATTTAAATTTTAATATTTTCCCTGTATGTATTCACGATTAAAGGACGAATGGTACCTCGCTTTTATAGCGCGTCTTTGTTTTTCAGCCAAGGTCAGTTTTATGATACGGTACTCACTCAATGGTGGAGCCATGAAGGTGAAAGCCGCGCTAAATGGGTAATAAATTTACTTTTGCTAGAGATTAGGAAAACTGATTTCTTGGCGAAAGAAATTCTACGAGGAAGCTTAACTGTTCGCCTTTTTTTTTTTGCTTTTAAGAGCCGACAGGAACTTTATAATTAATACACTCTTTTTTTTTTATAAGAATGTTGTTTTTCCGGCCCAGGCTGAATATATATTCTTATTTTTCTGCCGATTTTAGGCTGAAAATATTCTTGTATTATTCGTAAATTATAGCTTATGACATTTCCGTTTCAGAATTTATTACTGGGTTGCCTCATGGCAAACCCAGTCAAGGTCTGCGTTTAGTTTGTTTGTTTTCTTTTTTTTTATTTTATTTATTTATTTTTTTTCCGTGTCAGTAAAAGTCTTGCCTGTCACTCCCCTGGTAAGTGGTGTCTTTGTGTATAGAGCCTTCTGCGAGTATTTTCTTAGGATCGAGAGGGTAGTGGAAATGCGTAGATTTCTCTGGTGGACACAGTAGAATCATTAACTTAGCCTGAAATGGCGTCGAAAGTCATGTAACGCGAATGGCGTTTTAGTGGATCCTTAAACAAAATATACCCTTATGGAGCTCAATAATAGAAAGTCAGTTGGATAAAATAGGCAGGAATCTCAAAAGCGACGAGCACTGGACTTCGACAACAATCTATCGCCCGTCGAGACGAAATCAAAGTGAGCTGCATTTACCTGAAGTACATGGTAATTTGACACGATTGAGTTTCTTGTCTTCACGCACGCAATGAAATAGGAAGAGGTTTTCGTCTCCAAGAGCAAATATGTTGTTTGTTTCAATAAATATTTCGCTGGAAAAGGATTCTGTGGTATTTTCTGCCTTTGTGAGTTATAATATCATGTTGTGTATTGAATTTTCGAGCTTAAGGTTCAAATGTGATATGGGAGAAGTTTTTTAGTATTGCTCTGTAAGCAGGAAGTGTTCACAGGCCTGTTGGAAGCGTGCTTGAGTTTCAACAAAATGAGCCCCAAAATCAATGAAAACTTGTGACGCAGATGAATAATAAAGTAGCTGCTATTTCCAAAATGATGGAATTACCTGGTGATAAATAACGTACGCGTCTTGGAGAGTAAATTTTGACTTTGCATAAACAAGAGTTGGGCGATTGTGATCTTTGTTTTGACTTCGCTCATTTCATTGTCAACCTTTATAACACTTGACAGAAAAAGAAACTTACAAAAACCCTCTATCTTGCCATCATTTGACACAGATGCTTCACTGTTTGGCGAGTAAACATGCCGCGGTAACTTAATCACGGCGCCCGCTGAATTCCGGCCATGTCACTTTCGATTTTGCAATTTACTTGAACGTAGCAAAAATCTCCCAAAATGTTTGTCGCTGATCGTAACTTTTTATATTCTATATTCACGGTTCAAAATTAATGTTGTTTTCATGTCGTAAATATTTTATTCTCGATCGACCGTCTGGGAAACTTCCTTCTGCTCTTTCTGAAAACTGTGTTTCAATAGTTATTTGCTTTTTCATCAATATTTGTTTTGCATAAAGCAAGCTAACAGAATCTGTACCTTGCTGAGTTCGCATTTGTTAGCGTTAATAGTATTTTCGGTCAGATGTTTCTGTTTTTTATGAGGGGTTTATTGTTTTGGTCTCCCATCCTAACATTAACCCCGCGAAACAGGGATTGACTTCAATGAAGTTTAGTATTACAAAGCTTTCAGATGCTCAGAGGGCACACTTGTGGTGAAAAGAAGTTGTGAGGGAACTTGAAAATTATCAACATGTCAGCCCAGAAGCCAATGTTTCTCGCTTCTCTTTTATTTGTTATTCTTCAGAGACTGGAATGCTGTATATATTTCAATACCACACAATTCAGTGCCTTCTGATTTTCTGTAGCACGTACCACAGGCAAACCAGTGTATGCTTCACAGAAGCATCTAGTTGGGGTATCAATTACAATTGTTTGGTATCTAGATCTGCATGTCTTTTGTGCTGAATACTGTACATATGTATTTACATGTACCGTTAATCGAACTGTTATTAGCGTTGAACATTTTGCTATAGCTAGTGCAGGTTTTTTCGTTGTGTTAGTTTCGCCGTTCAGAGAAAGGAATAATTTATACGTTTAAGTTAAAAACATAAAATTGTATTGCATTCACAGATATTTCAACACACGAGATTTTATCTATCCTTTTCAAAATCTCAGCCTCGGCTATATTCTTAAAATATTCTTAAAATTTCAGCCTTGATATTCTTATAAAATATATTCTTATAAAAAAAAAAAAAGAGTGTAATACCATTACTTTACAAATAACACTGACAAATGTTAGCTTTAATTAGGTTTAACAACGTGCTAGTAAGCTATCGCTCGACAGAACCCCCAGAGATAGTTTTTAAAAAGGGAGAGAACCGAATTTCGGGATTCAATTTGCGTGTTTGCATGTTGTTGCGTGACTTCGTCTACCTCAGTCGCTGCGTGATGTGTGGATCGCATGACTGAATGGATATAGCGTGATACTTCGCTTTTTGGATCACTATGACTGAAATGTTTTATAGTGTGTACCAAAGACATTCTTTGTTTAACCCTAAAATGCTTTAGTGTAGACTATTGTCAAAATAAAACGAAAATGGCTAACATCAAGAAAATGTTGACATTTCATTGCCCAAATTTTGCGAAACAGCAGTTTTGAACAAATCGGTAACAGCGTTTTGTCATTTGTAGATGAATTTCATTACCGGAATTTAATGCAATGTAGGCACTTGGTTATATTATTTATTTTTTCTTCCACCTACCTCGATTAGCTGTGCCATTTTTGGGTGGGACTTGAAATGGGAAAACCCTTTTGTAAAGTGTTCTAATAAATGTTGTTTTGACGTTGGAGCGCTTTGAAATCACATTAAAATTCGTGCCGAGGAGCAGGAAAATTGTTGGTTTGTGGTGTATCAAGGACAGTAAAAAATCAAGGTGCATTTTATATCGCTTATCATAACTGCGTCCATGACCAAAGAAAAGACATAAAAAGAATGTTAATCTTTCCTTTTCCGATTTACGGCACGGGAAGTGGGCGTGAAGGTGTCGAAAATGTAATGTTAAAAATCTTTGCATTCAAAGAATTGTTTGCCAGCCTTTGAAAAAGCCTAGGAATATGAAAACCGGAAATAAAAGGGGTAGCTTCATTTGCTAAAAACGGTTTACTACTTCGTCTGAGAAATAAAATTTGTTTGGAAACGAAAATCTCCTGATGTTAGTGTTGTCATGGTAACAGTCTATTAACCAGCTTCATTTCCAGAGCGCGCGCTAGCCATTTTCACCCGTTAGTCTTTTTTGTCTGCAGGGAATAGCTCAGGGTCCTAAATTATCGATATTGCCGTTAAGCAAAAAGCTCTAAAGCATAACCCTAACTTCGATTAAAGTGAAAAATAGTTGTTGTGTTTTTTCGCCAATAACTAAAAAATAAGTATTTTCATTTCAAGACCACGGGGCTTACCACCTTAACCGCCAAAGGATGTCAGTCTTAGCAGAGAATGCATTCAATGTTGAACGGGATACCGTACAAAAGGCTAACTTATTCTATCAGTGTTTGCTGATTTAACAATTCGTTTGAAGGGAAAGCTGAGAAATTGCTCGGTCTTGACTTACGTTTAACGCGCCTATTGTGCGTAACAGATCTTCAATAGAATTTAATTTTTGGGTTTATTTATTATCGGCTTGACCGCCAAAAATACCCTCAATAATTTCCCCTGAGATTGTCAATTCTCAGGTAGTACGACTGTTATTATTCCCCAAGTGGTTAATAGTAAAAGCCCAGAGGTAAGTAAAATCATGTGTTAACTGTTACACATTACGAAAAAAATAAGTACAACCCAAACGCCAGTGTATTACATAAACTCGCAAGCAAACAATCAAGCTAAAGCCATAAAATTGCTTGTTGCTCAGCGCCACTTACCAAATTTTGCAGGTAGACATTCGCATGTGAGAAAAATAATAACAATTCTTAACAGCGACATTTTAACGGGGCGAAATTTAGTTCCCGCGATGTTCCTTCCTTCTTCGAATGAAGTGTACTGGTCTCGTCAGTCGCGACAACCTTCACTTATACTGAGCGGAACAAAGACTATTTGAAAATTTGAAATTTTGAATTTGAAAATCGCGCTAACGTGCGCATTTGACATATATGAGGCATCCGAAACGTGAGATTATTGACTACTGACCCTAAAAAATTTCTGTCAAGTATCTGTATAGAAAAAGAACATTCAAGTCTGCCCATTACGAGAAAGCAGTTGAGAAAAGAACAGAACTAAGGAACAAGTAAAACTAAGCAATGAATAAAGAAGAAAAAAATGCCATTGGAATCGCATAAGAACACTGCATTTCTATCTGCACACACGTTAAAGTGAAAAACATATGGATTTTGCAATTAGGTCTTGACGGATTCCTAGCATGATAAGCGAATGAGTTTCCGACGTAATTCAAGCCAACCACCGTTACCTCAAATTTGTCTGCATATTTTTTTTAAATCTTCGGTTCGTTTTTTTATGCAAGAAAATCTCTGTTTATTGGATATTTGTAGATTGTGAACCCTCAATTTTTTATTGTGCAACACATTGACAAACACATCCATGTTAATTTATAAATAAACAATTGTTATCTTTAAATCGTTACTTAAACAGTCTTTCTGGTTTAATCTTTCAGCCCTTGAAACACTTGATATGTATGATGTGCATGGCAATAGACAAGTACCTTCTCTTGCGCATGGATTTGATTAAAGCAACATCTGGGTTTTCTCAGGCTCCGAAAATCGTTAACGTTTTATTTTTCATATCTTTGTCAGGACTACACTGAGTTAACGGTCCGAATCCTTATCTTGGCCTGGTATTCACTACTGCATTGTCTGCGTGGAAAGCGTTGTTCAGCAAGAAAGCGAAAATAAACGCCTAACATCCTCGCGCGTTTCCATTCGCGAGCACGAAAGTATGATGTGCCTTTCACTCCTTCGTCAGCATTAACTGAGATGTTAATACCGTTTGCCTTCGTTTTCAAGTCTTACGCGGGAGTCTTACCTGATCCCTCTGTCTTCAGACCTTGCACTTCTGCGCTTCTGGACTTCCGGAAGGCATTTGATTTGGTCGACCACCATTTATTAATCGCTACGCTTTATAGCTTAGGTGTCAAGCCAACCGTTGTGAACTGGATAGTCGATTTTCTGAGAGACAGGCAGCAAAGAGTTAAGATAAATGGAACTCGGTCCAGTTGGATGCATGTCCCTGCTGGTGTCCCCCAAGGTACCCGATTAGGACCCTGTTATTTGTTGTAATGATAAACGACCTGCAGTTATTATCTGATGAATCGTTTCATAATTGGAAGTTCGCCGATGATACAACTGTTTCTGAGATCGTACCGCCATCATGTCCAAGCTCACTCCCACAAGTCGTTGAATAAATCAGCTCATGGTCCTGTGAAAACCACCTCCAGTTAAACCCCAGTAAATACAAGGAGCTTCGCACGTGCTTCAATTGCAAGAGGGGCCCTCCAACTTATGCGCCTGTAATTTCAGACGGTTTGGAGTTTGAGCAAGTCAGTACTGCAAAGATTCTAGGAGTAAGTTTTAGGCAGGACTTGAAATGGAACGATCATATTGACAATATCACTGCAAAAGCTGCAAAGCGCTTATATTTGTTAAGAGAATTGAAGAGAGTCGGAGTTAGCTATTTTATTGTAGCGCAATAACATCAGTTCTTAAATACGTTTGTATGCTTTTTCATCGAAGCCTTCCTCGATATTTGTCTGAAGATCTTGAGCGTATCCAAAAACGTGCAATGCGCATTATTTTACCAGTTATAAGTACCGTGACGCACTAAAGATAGCCAAACATTGCCACCTTATATGATAGACGTGACTCGCTTTCTTTAAATATTTTTAATGAGATCTCACATAGCAATGATCATAAATTAGTTAGTCTGCTTCCACCAAGGTCTAAATGTAGAAAATTGAGGAATAATAAAACATTTGATATTCCAATTTGCAAAACAGATCGTTACTATTATTATTGTTATTATTATTATTATTATTATTATTATTATTATTAAATTTATTACAGTAATGTATTTTATTGCACGTAATTCAGTCGAAAGACTGCAAAGACTGTATATATTTAATAAACGTTATATATCTCTCTCAAACTTTGCCACTTTCCATCAACCTGTGGGAAAAGCTCTGGTAACGAGGTTGACTTTTCATGCCATTCAATACACGGTTTTGTTGAGATACTTTGCAGATTTAGAAAGAACAGACTATTCACCATCTAGTCGAATTTGTGGAACTCAAGATAAACATAGTAATCTAAAAACAAAAATATTGCAGTTAAAAGCCATCATTTTACGAGATAGCTAACTGGCAGTTAGAGCCAGGCGTATATAATGAGACTGATTCATTGTTTTAGGCAATGAGGCTGTTTATAATTAACTAACGGGTAGCAAGTAACTTTAACTCAGAGGTTCAAAGAAAGGCTTGAAACGATGGATGTAAGATCTTAGCATATTTTCTTTATTGTTGTTCTGTTTGTGTCAAATTAGTTTGTTTCTCCGTCTCATTAGCTTTTTCGTAGTCACGGCAATGAACATGTAAAAGTACAAGGAAAGGTTACGTTTATACAAACGTTGACCGTGTAGCACTTATATTTTTAAACAGAGTTAACTGAATAGCGTGTAATGTGAAGTGCTAGATTTCTACCCCATATGAACCATGGACATGGAACTGATGGAAATGGGCCCTGGGAATTGAACCCACGACCTTCGAGTTAGATCTCCGCCGCTCTACCGAATGAGCTACAAGGTCAGACGGGATCGAGGAAGCCGTGGGAACTGAAGATGTTAAATTCACGGCAATGAACATATACAAGATACTCTCAAAGCTTTGTCATGCAGCATGTTAGTCTTCAAAAAATGCGACAGTTTTCATACAATGGTCCAGACGCAAAAAACACCGACCGATTTTTAGGCGTCTCGTACATAAAAGTTTCCGAAACCTTGAAACCACGTAAATAATGATACCTCATTGTACTGAAATGCATTTCGATGACGTTTCTGAAAATTTTCGTACCAAAAATATTAAAGATCTTTTCAATTTTAAGGACGGTGCCTACTAATTCAAAAGTATTTTTGCGTGGTTTCCTGAATATGCGGGGAAAGCAGAACTTAACAAGTGTTACTGAAACCCAAAAGGCAAAATTGGGGGTAACCACGCATTTTTCGAAGATAATTAATCAAAAATATTTGTAAAAAGCTTTAAAATACAAAGCAATGTATGGCGTTCTTTGCCAAATTGAAGCTTAATTATCTCTGAAAAATGCATGGTTACCCCCAATTTTCTTTTTGGATACCAAGAGCACTTGCTAAGTTCTGCTTTCTCCGCGTAGTTTTGAGCCGCGCAAAAATATCCCCGTATTAATAAGCACCGCCGATAGGAAATCCGAGTATCTGGAGATGAGCAGAACGTATGCGCAATAACAATAGTAGGCACTGTCCTTAACTTCTTTAAGCTTACATAAAGATCTCATACAGTGCACAAATTTACGTCAAGAAATGATCCAAGAAATTTTAGATTCTGCATTTATTACAGAGTTCACATAAACCTTCCAATACATTAAATAAAATCAGGTTCTACATATATATGAATTTCAAACATACAGTTCTTTTATAAATTGGAAGATTTTTGCAAATTTTCTCTTCTTTAGTGGTAACGGAAGTGGTAACGGAGGTTATCATTTTCTCTAACAAATATTTGCCACAAAAATTAAAGCAGCAAAAAAATCTAACAATTGTTAACTCTAACAAGTATCATGCCTACCATGTTTTATACGAAAAATTATACCAAATTTGGATTGATTAGATAGTGGTAAGTCCGAAAAACTTGCCCTTTGATGTGAATTTCGTTCAGTTTACAACATTCTCGCTTGCAAAAGAGATATCCGTGATTATTGACCCGCGCTATTTATAAATTGTACATTTCAGCATATAGAAGGATTAATTAAAATTATCTCACGCGAGAAAAATGATTACATGATCTCACTGTCCTCATCACTAAGTCTTGTAGGGAAACTGGCAAAGTTAATGGTAACGGAGGTTACTCATTAGTGACTCTCATATCATCTGTGTTGCTGTAAGGCCAATTTTGCTGCTAAAATCGATCATAAATCAATAACAAAACCTTTAAGCAGTTTAGCTACATGTCAGTGCTTGGTGCCGAGCAAACAAGTTTTCAATCATCGACACAGTATCCCCGTTCAGCTTGTACTGTATTTTACACAAGGGATAGGAAGCTCAAAAGCAGTCAGTACAGACTTGAAGTGAATCCAGAGCTTATCGGTAGGGGTTGGCAACTTTGTGAAACCAGGTTGCTTTGAGGAGTCTTGCATGAAATTCTAGCTTCATTATCCGTTATATCAAGTGCCGATACTTTGCCCACATACAATTTATCATCGTGCGCAACAGCCACCCAGTCTTCAGCCACAAGGATGACTTCTACTTCCTCCGTACATTCTTTGAGTATATACTGCTTCCACAAGCAGGGGAACACTGGATTGAATCTTCCATTGGTGAAGCACTGCTGGCAGTGACATGATGTTACTCTTGTCATGACCTTGCCACGAGAGATGGCTGCAACAGCGTGAACGCAGATATAATACCTGGTACAGATTTCAGCTCTCCAAATCTCTCAATTTCTGATTCAGTTGCCGCACTACAGATCTCCCTGGAAACAAAGGAGAAAGCAACAGAGCTTGAAGACTGGTGTTGCTGCGTCCAAGCGAAGACGTCAGACACATCCTGGATTGTTACCTTCTGTTGGCGGACTGCTTCGTCGGCCGGCCATGCGTTTGACAGAGCCTCCGATCCAACACCATCACAGGTACCTTTGTCATGGCCAGCTTTTAAGACGTTCCAGGATCGGATGCGTTGACTCCCAACAGCTCATTGTGATGACTTAACCAGTAAAATGTGGTTTTATTTTGGTATTCATAGCTGGGGCTGTCGTTGTAGTAACGAATGAGCTTAATTGAATTCGAATTTGGGCGTTTATTTTGGGTGCCAATTGTCCAAGAGCAGGTAACTTGTATCAATTTGCGAAAATAAGCTAACCTATGGATTAGTGAGTACTTTCAATGGAAGAAATCCAAGTAATCAGTATCAGTTGAACTCTTGGAATCATTTCTTAAATTCCTTGCCCTGACTATTCCCCTGCTTTACGAAACTCGAATAATAGCGTGACATTTACGATACATTCAAACTAAACCACCGTTACTATTTTCGTTACAACGGATATCAAGGTAGGAAATTTCTGTCGTGGAGTCTTGTGGTAAAGGTTGCATTTGTAGCAAGTAAAGAGAGTGTATTTACCTTCGTAAATATGTCGAAAAACGTAAGGTGGAGCTTAAGAAAGAGCTCCTTCGTTGAAATCTCGGTGCCAAGTGTGTCATCTCTTACATGTAATCATTGCTGAATAATGGTTAAGTCTGAGTCCAGGTTCGTGTCCAGGTTACGTTCGTGTCCTGCGAGTCCTGACATTGGGGTTCGGCTTTTAAAAGAAATATGTTCATTTCCCATGATCCCTATCAAGCTTTCAGTGTCCAAAATGAACGATAATACTTCACTTGGAAGAAATAGACCTTATTCACAATAGCCGCCATGTTGGATTTGCAAATAAGCTACACACTTCTGAGGGGGCAAGCAAAAAGAGGTTATAACGAACATTTTAGCCACACAGATGATTTCTTTCACGTTCATTAAGTGTTTATCACCTAAGTAGTACAATAGAATGCTTACAAAAGTTACTTTGAAGTTTTTTTTA
>NC_090879.1:33217508-33245008 GCF_036669935.1 Montipora foliosa
GGCGCTTAGCTGCTCTTAGCCAATCACAGCATGTGTTATATCTGCCAGAAACACTAGCCATATAATAATAAGTATTTACCATCTATACTATCACCTGTGCTATTTTACTTTGGAAATTCATAGTCTTGATTACGTTTCAAGGGAAATTAGCTTATATTTATTACAGTTTTGTCGTTGTTAAATTTTTGTTCCTGTAAACCTATTTTTATTTACCATCAAACAGTTTTGAAAATTTCTAAAGTTCTTGTATCATTATCCGTTAGTGTATATGGGGCTCGCACAACCTTGGGGGACTGGCTGTTTGTGTTATCTACTAGAGAGGATGTGCCTTAATTGCAATATTCAAACTGTAACTAAGTTTAATATGTCAAATTATGAGTCATCGTCAGCTTTTCCAGTATTGCCCTTTCCAGCTTGTTTGCATCATTTTTCTGAACCAGTTGTTTAATTTTCACTGGACCAGTTAAACAACAGTTCAGACTTAGCCTGGATAAGCAGTGAGGATGCCTATTCCAGGGTCCCCTGCAATTCGCACAACAACAACTCTAACACTGGCAAATTCAACTTCAATTGGCTGCGCCAGATCTTTCGGGTCACCAACAATGACCTTGCCCTCTATTGTAGAAGTTGCCAATGTGTGATTAATCACCTCTTTACCCCCAACTTTGTTTAGTTGCCTCAATGGCTGTTGACCGGCTGGAGAATTAAAAGCCATTGCTACCAGCAACCAAGCGGGGATTGTTTGAAAATGACGAGTCAATAATGACTGCATATTTTCTTCCTCCATCATCACGCAGGTTTCAGAATTCACTATGTGTGCTTAAGGCATGCCCATATCCACTTACATCATCCTGGTCACTTCATCTATCCTGTAGATTCGAGCCAAATTCCCAGCCATCTTCAGATCTGAAAACAAGTCATTTAAGTGAACATCTCTCTTCAGACAAGTCCCCTCACATTTTCAAACATTTACAAAGCTCAGAACGTCTTGCTCTGCGACTTGTTTCGATATCCTTGATTCCGTCCCCACTAAATTTCAGCTTAAACTTAAGGATGCTATGCATATAAATTGGGAAAAGCCCAGTTAAAATCAAGAAGTCCATCACGTCAATTTGGCTTAGGCTTTATACTTTTTCTAACACTTTGCAATTCCCTCAAATATGTTATCTATTTTTGTCACTTCATACGTGTTTTGCCTGGTTGTTATATAGTCCTAACGGTTTTTTCCAAATATTCTGTAACTGACGATGATGTTCGTAACATCAAAACATGTCTTTCCAATTAAAAAAATGTCCTAATCTTCTTAAAAAATCTCAGAACCTCTTTATTATCATTTTTTTTTCAGTTCGAAGTCGCGTAACACTGGGAACAGCCATGACCAATGTCATGATTGTCATTTATCACTCCTTCAGAACAAAACAGAGAAGTATCGTTCTTCTTTAAAAAGCAACTATACCTAGTTTACCTTCGTGCCAGTTTGTGATAAACTCGATACTTCAATTTTTTGCTTCACTGAAGAGATACACATCTGCATGTAGCAATGCCTTATGTTCAAATTGTCCACTTCAGACAATGGCTCCTAGTTATGTCCGAATGGGAGTTTCCAACATTTTAGAATCCTTTGTTTTTCAGTTGGGCCCTTCATTTTCGTGTGGTGAATTTCCTAGTATCACACACAATCTTCCAAGGACCGGACACTGTTCTTTCAAAAGATGCAGAGATTACCCCAATTGCAGCTGAATTTGACCCTTAACTTAAGGGTGCGTTCGATTGACCCTATTCCGGAATAAGAATACTTGGAGTGATGATTTAAAACGGTTTGTCTAGCGTTTTGAAGCAACAATGATAATAAAGATATGTTTAAAATAGCATTTTAGCAGGTGCTTGACAATTTTAATGTGAATCTCCGTAAAAACAAAGGACTTCATCTTCTATTCCACGTATTCCTAGGCTTGTTCCGGACTCCCCGCCCGCCAACCTATGGAAGTAGTCAGGAGAATAAACTTTTAGATCATGGGAGTCAAAGGGTTAAACTGGCTTAGGTGTTTCCAAGGAACGTATATTTATGTTGCGTAACAAGGAGGCTTGTACAGTTTTACTGGTTCTCAAAACCAGCTGATTGTTTCTCATAACTCGTAAGGCACAGTCTCTCTCTTTAGTCTTGTTGACTTTTTGTTGGCTTTTAAACTTCAGAATTTTTTGTACAGATGTGTGTTTAAACAAACTTTTTTTTTATTTTCAGATCAGCAGATTAGAAGATTTACGTGCAAGTAAAACAACTGCACTTCGGGAATTGGTATAGACATGTTTTTCTTTTAGTTGTAGAAATAATAATTATAAAGAAGTAAGTAAGTGGGATTATTACTAAATTTGTTGTTTAATATGGCATGTTGGAGATGGTTCGGGTATCCTTGTAATGTTTGTTCAAATTGTTACAGTAGCTTTAAACTATCACAATAAATGTATCACATCCTTATTTACCCTTGGATTGTGGGGTAGCTTATTGCAGCTGTATCTCAGAGGAATGTCGGTGAAATCGCCCCACATCTGAGTAGATGGTCTTTACCCAGATAGCTTGTACCAGGCCCCAGATAGTCGGGAAAGCGGAAAAGCTGCTCTTCCCATTTAAATCACTCAAGCACATCATTGGATAAAAACTTGAATTAAGCATGGTAACAAACTATTTTACTTCAGGAATCATCAAAGATGATCATTCATCATGTAGGCCATTATGTTTAAATCAAATGCAGTTAATATTTTGTTTCAGATAAATGAACAAGTTTCTCTTTATAAAAATATATCTACCGATGTGGGGCGACTTCACTGTAATTGGATGGAGCGACTTCACGGGCTTCCTCTCAGAGCATTCACCCTCCCAACCGTGATATACCAAAGAGGACAGACCACAACACTAAGAACTTCATGCCTGCTCTTTGCGAATAGTGTGTGTTAGTTCTTAATCGGACCCACAGGGTTATGAACATTGAAGGGTTTGAGACAGGGCCAATGGTTTGTCGTCCTTATCTCAGTAGGGCGGATAGTCTACCATTTGCAGATGTGATTAAGGGGGCAGTACTTTCTCCTCTGTTATTTAAAGATCCTGCAGTGTAAGGTTGAACCCACGATCCACGGCAGTTGGATGTAAAATCAACTTTGTCGGGCGGTCAGCTGTCAAAACCTTAAGATTAGGGAGCTTTAGCCAGGATGAAAACGAGGGCTACGTGAACGTTATCTGAAAAATGTTATTTCCCGTTGTTGAAATAATTTTGCTATTATTCCAAGTCTTTCGGCATGGAAAGTGTTTAACAACATTCCAAAAATAAAATTTATTTGAACGGTGCGGATGTTTGGAGTAAACACTGAAAATTTATCGTCAGGTGCTTGCGTCCTTCACCTAACCTCAAATTTGATCATTTCAGGTCGTTGACAGGTCGAGAACGGCAAAGACGTGTATCAAAATGTGAAACGCACTTGCGAGGCGTGCAGAGCAGTTGTTTTTGCTCATTAAACCCATTGTTTTGTGGCGTTCTCCTAGCCGTCCTCGTCTTGCTTGCTTAAGCTTCTCATTGAAGTACGACTGCGAGAAATAATTTTGTATTCTGAGCCTGCGTACATGAAAAAACGTGCGAGGTGGTCACCAGTCAGTCTCCCCCCCATTTTGCAGCATCTTAAAGGCTGTTGAGTTCTCCACAAGTGGATCAGAAGGAGACAGAGAGAAAAAGGTACGTCTTAAGTCTTCCCTCCCAGGAGTTGGACAGGATTTTGCCTGTAGCAAGCTGCATGTCTTAATTGAAAGAAAAGACCTTCAGCTTACTAACGCAAACGGATAGGCAAGGTCATTATCTGGCAATTTGGATGCAGACATAACATTCTGCAACGCGCATGCAAGTTTTTTTCTTTTTCCTTCTTTTTCCTTCCTAACCCCGAGAAAGCTTCTTCGAGGGAAAAACAGTGATAACCAAAGCAAACCTTTTCAGAAGCCTGAGAGAATTGTCTTGACCAATTTCATGAAGAGAGGCTGAATGCAGGCGCGTAGCGTCCTATACGCATATACGCACGTGCGTACTTGAAGTGAACAGAACATTTTGAAATTTTTAGCAATTGTTTCTATTTTTTAACATTTTACTTGTACGCAACCAAGATTTCGTGATGAAAGCATTACTTTGATTAAATTCTAAAAACTAAAACAGAAGCTATACCATGTTCTAACTTAGTTTTGCATTGTACCTTTTTTGCACTAACAATGCAGTGTTGTTTGGCCAGCGTGCAACAAACAGGCGAAGTTGCAAAGGAGCGACATTCCAAGAACGTTCTTGACAAAGGAGCGACGTTCCTAGAACGTTCTTGACAATTCCAGTCACGCTAACCCAACCAAAACAATGTTTTGTTTGCGCCAAGTTTGCTCAAAATAAGGGCAAGACGCTTATTTGTTCTTTGCTTTTATTCACACAACTATTTCGACAAGAAATAAAGAACGCAGTATTTTTCGCTCAGTTTA
Organism: Montipora foliosa; assembly: GCF_036669935.1. Lineage (NCBI taxonomy): Eukaryota > Metazoa > Cnidaria > Anthozoa > Scleractinia > Acroporidae > Montipora > Montipora foliosa. Next base: position 33,222,007 of record NC_090879.1, read on the forward strand.
CTTAGGTTTCTAGATCATATGTACTTGTGCGTACTTGAAAAAATGACCACGCTACACGCCTGGAATGTTTATGTTATGTAAAGTTACCACAAGTAAAAAGCCCACTCTTGGAGAAACCACAATTTTTTTAAGCAAGCTTAAATAATTATATTCGGTCAATATTGATACAATAGTCTCATTTCCAAAGTAGATATACAAAGAATTAGTTTCATTTCATTGTTGTTTTTACGAAAGCATTTTGAATCTGGTTCGTTCTTAATTTGTTCAGGAATCAAGTCCTAAATCTTTGGAGATGCTTCTTCTGGACAAGAATAAACGTACGTCAGCATTGTGTCTATTATAAGTGTTACGATTAATCTTTCTATCGATCTTTCTATGATTTATTGTCAGTCAAGGGTCAAGAGAATGGAATCGAGAAGGCCTTCCCTTCCCTTCCCTTTTATAGTACAAATTCCCATTGCTCTTAATACCCTCCAGAATAGTTTTCTTTATTGTTCTTATTGTAATTTCAATATTTATTAAAACATTTACCGTTAACATTTTGTGTTCGCTCTTTTTCTGTTCAACTCGTCAAAGATTGAAGACTGCCAATCGAAAGTTGTGACCAAAAATCTATGTTAACACTTAACGACCAAAGTTTTAAGCCTTGATTTCAAAAAGACACTTGTTTATTTTAACTGGAATTTTCCAATTTAATGGTCCGTCATTACTAACTTTAAGTTCTTGAGAGAGCTGGTTCGAGGAGAAAATGACGTCAAAGGCTCACTAGTTTAAGAATATTGCAATGCATGTGTACGCCGCAGAATTAATATGCAGCGCGGGAGTTTTGGGCTTTCAGACTTTTAAACTCGCGTTTTGCATATGTAATACGCTGCATTCACACGCTGAAATTTTAAGCTAGTGAGCCTTTGACGTCACTTTTCCCTGGATCCAAGCCTCTGAGGTCCAATCGGTCAGTTTTGAACGTGAATAATTGCGGACGGCGAAATCCAAAACTTACACTCAAAGTAAACGGCCTTTGAATAAAAATCAAAGCTTAAAATTTTGCCAATCAGGTGTTATGCAAACACACGTACAAACTCTGAAGAAAAAAGGAAGTGATTTTTTTTATCACAGGGGCACTTTAGGTCTTTTTGACCAAAGAACTTCCCTTTTTCTTCTTGTCAGGGCTTCAATCAGAAAACACAAGCTTAAAAGTGGAGAACGTGGACTTAACAGGTACACTTCAAGCGTGCAGCTAAATTGAATAAATGGAATCTCCCTTTAAAGCGATGGATCAGCTAAACAAAAACACAACGTACAGATGGTTTCACGTGACGTCACAGCAGCCATGTTGGAACAATAGAGCAAAAAGTCTTTTGGGCATTTGACTCCATTATAATGCAAAACATGAGCCATAATTTGCTATTGTTTTGTGCACCAACATGGCCGTCTCATCACGTGATTGAAAACCATCTATTTTCCCACAAGATGTCTTTTCTATTTCGAGTGGATCTTGATGTGAGTGTAAAGTTCAATTCTTTCATTACTGAAATTGCAACTCATAGCAGTTAGTCTGTGCGTTCTTTTCCTTTTCCGGGATGGCTTTCGTTCTCTGTTATTTGAAAGCTTTTATAGTCATTGTGATCTAGTGCCTCCACTGTTCGCGATTTAGTTCGAATTCCGACCAGTTTTGAAAGGTTATTGTTACAGTATATAAGATTGGCCTTGACGTAGTAACAAAATTAGCATCAGAAAAAGCCTTGTGTATGAATGCCATGGTTGGGGTAATGTCCAAGTGAAAGGGGTCATCGCAGTTATATAAGCAACTTAAGTAGGTGCCAGCGAGCCTGGGAAAATCCAGTCTTGGAGTGACTCAAACGCATGACCGTGCTATTGCGTTGCACTTGCACTTGCACTTGCACTTGCACTTGCACTTGGTAATTTGTAATTAGAGGCCGGAAATAAATCCATATTCAATGACGGGAATCCAACCCATGACCATGCGATTACACTGACTGCACTTGCTCTACCAACTGAGCTATCCAGCCAATTGGGAGCTGGTCACTTGTACGTTCGTATTCCATCTTGTGTAATGTGCAAATATTTATATCCTTAATTGCTGCATAGGTCGCTACACAGAGCTGCATTCCAAGTACAACGAGGCAGTAAACACCGTGAAAGAACAAAAGGAGCTTATTGGTGAACTAGAAACAGATCTTCTGAGTGTTAACGCTTTACCCTCGACATTCCGTGGACAGGGAGAGGTCAGTTTGCTCGCAACTGAAGTTAATCCTTTGTTGTTGTTGTTGTCGTTGACACTTCTCCTGTTGCATTACAAGAATGTTCTTTCAAACGGTGCTTTGCAGTCAAAAATGCACAAAATGTTCTCTCCTTGTTTTAGATGTCTGTATATTTAATGGAAATGAGCGTAGGGCTAATACGTACCTTGGCGTATGTTTCGAAGTTTAATTGTCATCATTCTTTTGGACTCGTTTTGAAAAGATTCACTCTGGAGATTGCTCTTGCTCTTAGTTATTACGCTAGGGAAAGCATTTTGGAAGTCCATTCGGTCCGTAAACTTTAAAAGGGCGAGTCGTTTCATAAGCGACCCGACAGAGAGGAGTGGCGAATGCGTCTTAGAATATTGACTGCGCAGAGAAGGGTGAAGCTTTGTACAGTCTTCTCCGCTGTGCCCAGACGCTGGTCACGAGAACCGTAGAGGGGGAGGACCCTACCATTTAAAGCTTTGGTTGTTTTTTTAGAACCGCAAATGACACGATGGCACAACAGTAACAGTAACACAGTTATGCAAACCCTCGACTGCATCTCGGGTTTTTAGATGAGGCTATGGAACACGGAAAAATTCCTCTTTACACCTTTTTCCAAAATGGTCGCTAGTTAGATATTCTTTTGTTTTTCAAATTAGACCTTGATGCCTCGTTCAAGGCAAAATATCCTTTTAAATTTTTAGCTTAAGAAGGAGGCAGCAATGGCTAATTTGAATAAAAACAAAAGAATATTTAAGTGGCGGCCATTTTGGAAAAAGGTGTATTACTTAAGTAATGATCCGTGTAAGGTGGATAGCAATTTCCTTTGTTATGCGGCAACGGGGCTTTCCCCACATAGGAATGTTATCATTTTTACACAGAGAATGCATAAACCTACAGGAAGGCAGTTAACGCAATAAAATTCATTCACAGCCCACTTTGAAAGGGTGTTTTTTTGTGTTAAAAGATTTTGACCAATCACAAGAGTTGAAAACAAAAGCCAAGAAACGTTTACAATTTTACATGTTCCCCTCATACGATTTCTGTGGAATACATTTAAACTGAGACCAGATGAAAGATGGAAGATGGTTGGAAAGTAAGGATGAATATAATACTGCTTTATGAAGTTTTGTTAACCGTTTGCTGTTTAAGCCAATCAGAAGTAAGTACAGACAATAGAAAAGGTATCACCTTTTTGCATACCAATTGAATTCCAACATGTTCGTTGCCGTTGTTGCTATCGTTCTTATCTGGACCGTTTCTTAAATGTAATGATACAGACAGTGGTTTGTATTCTCCCTATTAAGCGCTTTTGCTTCGGAATTTAGGGTATTGATGGTTGTATTTACCACAGGGAGAAGCTGGTCCTCCATCAGAGAAGGAGCTTGTATCAAACGCCGTCCAGCAAGCAGTTGCACCGGGGACAGGTAAATGACAATAATAACCCACACGTGCCTAGTGTGGAGTATTTCTGGCCACCACTCGATGTCGTCGACTTTATCGTTGAATACCTTTATTTCTGGGTTACATTTAAGGTGCTGTTCAGTTATCGGGTGTGTGTGCTATAAGTTATAGAGGCTCTGTCTGGGTAAATTCCGACTGGCGACATGGCCTAAAAAGTAGCGACAGCACTTAAAGTAGTGTCGTGACAAACGACGTCCTTTCTTTAAATTTCCGATAGCATCGGTTACAGCAACGTGAAACGTTGACAAACCACCGACACGATACCTTTTAAAATTAAGACAAGCGACACGGGACCTCCCCCCCCCCCCCTTCCTCGTGGCGGGGCCCCTGACAGGGCCTCGTTACACTTTATACTTCTTGAACCTTATTTTAGGTGCGTGTTTGGTTGTTTTGGTCTTGCCACGATTAGCCTCGCAGCTATTTTGTAGCACAGGCGGTGTCAATGTCAATATAGTTTCCAATACCGATAATAATCAAAGAGCTAAGTAATAATAAAACTGATCCCTAAAATAAAACAGCGCTCAGCTTGTCTGTTTCTAAGGTCAACCATTGGCCATTTTTATACTAGAGACGCGCAATTCGTCTGGGACGAAGTTGTGCAAACATTTTTTTCTACGTCTATTAAATTCGTCTAGTATAAAGACGGGCACAAGACGCATAATGCGTGTGGACGAACTATCCAGTTTAGGGCGTCTTCGAAGACGTACTAGAGTGTTTGCCCAAGTTCGTCCTAGACGGATTATGCTTGTGCTTGCGTCGCTAGTAAAATAAAATCTCCACAGAAGAAATTAGGTTCCTTTGGGAACCACATGCTGCGAAGCGACAAACCCCCAACGCCGCAACCCACGGCGCCACAACAGGCTTCCTGTACCCCATATTAAAAGTAGAATGTTGAGATGATGCTAATCTTGTTGTACATGTAACAGGTAGCTTTTCAGGGGACAACGTTGCCTCTGAATCTCTTCTTCCCATTGTGGCAAGTCAAAGAGAAAGATTTAAAGTCAGAAACATGGAGTTGGAAGCGGTGGGTTTTCTGTTTGGATACACGGTTCTTTTGATTTACTTGAGACGCACTGAAATGGGAACCATCGAGAAACGAAGCTTCGATATCCTGTGCATTTTGAAAGCAAAATGCGCTTGCTTTGGGACACAGAAATGGGTTGAGGAAGTGCGTGCGCGTAAAGTGGAGGAACAGATCACAAATTCTATTCGATTGTTTTTGCTATTGTTTTTGTTGCTGTTTTTTTTTTTTTGGAGAGGGGAGTTGAAGTGAGTTTGGGTGGGGAAAAACGTTGAAGGGCCTCGAGCGCTTGAAAGTGACTTCGGTTACCAGCGGGAAGTGCAAGAGAATGACTTCCGCAAGCGACACTTAGGTTGTTGGTGGCTTGCCAGACATTGGACATGAAAAAGCTGGCAATACTTGATAATAGTCGTCTTTCTTTTTTCAGCAATTGCGGCATAATCAGCAACAGATAAGTGTGTTACAAAACGAAGTGGATACTTTACGCTCGGACAACGTGAAATTGTACGAAAAAATCAAGTTTCTCCAGAGTTATCCCACGAAGGTACCTTTTTGACTTTAAACTAAAATGTGCCATTATATATAATAGCTTGAAATCTGTATGATTGAGTTGTTCGCAACATGGTTTCCAACCAAAATCCATGATATTTAGCTCGGCTTTGCGGTCACCTTGCTCTTAATATCTTGGCCGTCGATTTCGACAGTTAAGTGCATTAACTCTGGCGTGATGGTTTCTAGTACCGAGGAAGATGCAAGAACAAGAACACCTATAACTTTCTCTTAACATGCTTTCAACTGCCATTTTTTTGGTTGGCTACTGCTCTATCTAGCAATTTCCTTTTGTCTTGAGTCCTGTTACCCCCTCTCCCAAAATGTCAGAGTTTTTGAGTTTTTGAGACGTGGCAATGGATGATCACAACGTTCACACCCGTAATTATGTCAGATGTTAAGCCTGAATAATAGAATTAATGTTTTTGGATAGCTATTACACACTTATCGTCCAACCCTCATGCCATGTGGTCTTTAAGTATAATTACATAGGTGTTTATTGAAAATTGTTTGCGCTGATTCGTTGCCACTTGAGGTGATAATTACGCGATAATCACCTAAGCGGTCTTTTCAAAATGGCCGCAAGCCGTTTTGTCGAGGAGACAGACGAAGAAATAAATCGTTTTAAATCGTATTAAATGTTAATCATCAAGCGATTGATGTCTTCAATAATCCTGTATTGTTCTTTTGGCGTTAATTTATGCAAGTAGTGTGATAAACTTGTTCTGGGCCGACGCTAATTCGGTGTGCTTTCTGTCAGGGTCATGGTGGGCGAGATGACGAAGCTGCAGTCAGTAGATATTCATCGCAGTACGAACAGAGACTGGATCCTTTTTCGGCTTTCAACCAGCGGGTAATTAAAAATGCTGGCCTCGGTTGTTCAAAAGGTGGATAATGCTATCCACCGGATAAATCACTATTCTTTGATTGCTCCTGACGTCACGGCAGCCATGTTTGTGGAAAGAACAATAGCGAAAAAGTCGTTTGGGAATTTGACTCTATTATTATGCAAAACTTGACCAACATTTTTGGATTGTTTTGGCACCAACATGGCTGTCTTATCACGTGAGTGCAATGAAAGAACCCAGAGGATAAACGTTAGCAAAACCGATTGAGTTATCCAGTGTATTAGCCAATTCTCGGTTTTCACATGACGTCACGGCCGCCATGTTGGAGCCCCTAAACAAAGAAACGGCGGCCATGTTGGAGCCCCTTCCAAATCTTCCGGGAATTTAAATCTATTGTTATGCAAACGTTTTCTTTTGTTTTCGTTGAAAAACATGGCTGTTGATCACGTGAGTGAAAATCAACAATAGCAAAAATACCATAATACTCTTTGTTTATCCCTCCAAAATTTTGCATAACCATTGTTTTTAATGCTTATGGAAACGTTTGGTGGGAAAAACAAAGAATATTATGGTATTTTTGATATTGGCTAACAGTGATTTAGCCAGTGAATAGCGCTATCCACCCTTCGAACAACTGGGCGTGATTGTTGGTACTTTGCATTGGTCACACCGTTCCTCTGTCACGCCGAGTATGTTTCACTTTTTGCCCACATGGATCGTGAAATCGATGTGATTCTGTTGTGTCACGCCACTATTTTTTATTTTTTCCGTGTTGCACCTGGTTTTGTTGTATTTTTTCTGTGTATCTTCATGTCGCATTCCAATCATTTATTGTCTTTACGAAACAATTATTCTTCTTTACTATACAAATATGAGACACCATACATCTTATCCCAAAATGGCCATTACGCTGTTACTAATACTAGTATACTAGTAAACTAGTAAGAGGAAGTTTTAATGAGACCATTTTGGAATAAGGTCGTTCAACCATACGCTAAGATCATAGTAAAGATATGAGAAATCGTGAAGAGGTTGGAAGTACATCAGTGATACTGTTTCCTTGAAACTCCCAAGTGTGCCATTTTGTTTTACCTTTACTGCATTTTGAGTTACTTCTGGTCTATTTAAAGACAAAGAATGATGCTCTATAAACGGCGCGATAGTAAAAAGCCCTTCAGTGAAATCTGTCCATAATATTATATTTTATGTTGGTTGTCTTTCTTGCTTTTAACATTAAATAACTTTAAATAGATTTTTTTGTCCTTGGAAAATCCTGTCAGTATTTCCGTCTCTGTTTTACAGTGACTGTTGACCGTTTTTGTGTTTATGAATGAGCACCTAGCGATCACATGGTACAAAAACGCCACACTGGAGAGCAAATTGGTCTGTTGGCCATCTAAAACAAAGCAACTTAATTTAAATTTTATTTGTTTTAGATGTACCAGTGCGCAATTTGCTCTGCAGTGTGGCGGTTTCTTTACCAGTGCAAGAGGCCTGTTTTTCTATCAGGGCGTTTTGGATACGAGACTAGGCACTCGAACGCAGGTGGCCGACGGTAGCCGGAACTGTGACATTTTCTCCTTTAACGTGCTCTTTAGGAGCTACATCAAAACGTGCCATCTCAGTATTGTTTACCCAGTGACCGGGCCTTCCGAGTGAAGCGAGGCTTGAGTTAATTTTGTTCGTTGATTTTCTTACCTAAGCACAAAGCAGTAATCGGTAGAAATAGGTTATTAACAGTCATTGAGGTTTGAGTCATAACAGGGCAACTTCTACCTTGCTGTTATTCTTTTGCAAGGCCAAGTAACTGTGAAAATGTATCAATGAACCGACGCCCGAAAGAATGAGATGTATTTAGTTCGAGTTAATTTGGTCCTGTTAATTTACAGGAGAAACAGCAAAGATATTTGGGTCTCAGTCCACATGAAAAAGTCACTCTTAACCTGGTAAGTACATGAACAAGGCTGTTTCGCTATTGTTTTAGAATGAGATAACAAAGAGTACGGATTTTAGTAAAAATGATAGAGTGATCCTAGCATTTTCCTAGGAAATTTAGCCGTTGTCATAAAGGGAGCGTGAAAAAAGTCACTCGGCTCAAGGTGGTCTCTTCGCGACCGGTGCAATTTTCCACAAAAACTGAGCTATGAAGCCCCGTCTGTTGAACGCAGCTGAATCGATTAAGCTTGTGTTTTTTCTTGAAAGATTATGAAAGAGCTTGGTACTATTGTTAGCAATTTTGGATGGGAATTAAGAAAAAAAAAAAAAAAAAAAAGAATATTCAATATCCGAAATAACCAACGACGAAAACATGTATTTTATATGCCGAATGCTGTGGTTAAAGAACGGGATTATTTTAAATTTTTGCATGTAATTGTAATTATTTCTGCATTTTGAAAGAATGAGAATAACGTGAGTACGGAAGTTGCCCATGGAAAAGCGCTCAAACGAATTTCTTCGTAAGGAATTTTGACATTCCTCTCATCACATTTTAGACACGTGATGTCGGAGCGTAATTTGTTAACCAACTTTTTTGTTCTGTGGTATAATCTCAATGTTTTCATTTTCTATTAGGGAAAGTTTATCATGTCCAACAAAATAGCAAGAACAATCACATTTTTCTACACTCTTCTCGTACACCTATTGGTATTTTTGGTAAGTAGTGCTGTACAAGCCCCAGCGGGGCTTCTTCTCATTGAACTCGGCGACACCTTGACAAAGGGTTTTGCGCCAGAACACATTATTGTCGAAAGGAAACAGATGTTCCCTGTGAGCTGTAAATTGATTGCTTGACGCACCCCAGATGTGGATAATTGGGACAGGAATCATTTGATTTAATTTGATTTACGTTTATTTGTTGATTTCACGGTTTACAGTGTCCCAAATTAGCGCTCCAGCGCTAGAAGACTAGGATCTTAATTAAAGTGCCCCTTGATGAAAAAAAAAAAACCCTTTCCTTTTTTCCTCCAGATTTTGAAAGTGTGTTTGCTTAACACCTGACTGGCAAAATTTTGAATATCCAAAGGCCGTTTACTTTGAGCGTAAGTTTTGGATTTCACGGTCTGCCATTACTCATGTTCAAAACTGACCGATGGCACCTCAGAGGGTTGGATCCAGCAAAAAGGGACGTCAAAGGCTCACTAGCTTAAAATTTCAGCGTGTGAATGGAGCTTGTTATATACATGTATACAAAACGCGAGTTTAAAAGTCGGAAAGCCCAAACTCCCGTGCTGCACATTAATTCTGCGGCGTACACACGTATTGCATTCTTAAGCTAGTGAGACTTTGACGTCATTTTCTCGATCCAGTTCGCTCAAGATCTTAAAATTAGTAATGGCGGATCATTAAATTGGAAAATTCCAGTTAAAATAAACAGGTATTTTTTTGAAATCAAGGCTTAAAGCTTTAGTCGCTTAGTGTTTAGTTAACATAGATTTGAAATCCAGAGAAACTAAGAATTGATTTTTTGGTCACAGGGGCACTTTAAATAAAGTTCCTTTCCTTTCAGCAATGCCGTTTCCCTTCTGTACTTGTCTTTGTTGATTACAAACACCTGTTTGTAACCAGGACACTCATCGTTATTTGGTTCCTAAAACAGGTTCTTTATAAGTTGGCATACACAGAATCTTGCAAGCGTGATGTGGCGACAGAGTGTGCGAGAAGGTAAGTCTGTCAACCAGTCACTCTTTCAGTCCAGGCTCATCTTTCATCCCAGGATGTCATCTAGCATGCTCGTGTTCTCACATTTGGCCTGATACGAGCATGAAAATGGGACTCGTGCAAGGAATGCCGTTTACATTCGAAAAGACCCCCTCATTGTACTCATATTTAATCCAGTCCAAGCATGAGATTATAGCCAAATAGGTTAGTTTGCAGAGAAACTGTGGTGTTGCGTCGGTAGATGAGTGAGGCACAGAAATTTGGTTGCATCAGTAGGCCATTTCCGAGTTCATGTCTGCCTCCTCTTCAAAGCGAATGTAAGTGCGAAGTTTTTGTGATGGTAATTAGTTCTACTTTACATATGAATGAAAACTAAACCTAACCTCCCCCCCCCCCCTTAACAAAAAAAAAAAAAAAAAAGGAAGACGAGGTAGGCAGAGGAAACCCAAGTTGGCTATCAGTGTATACTTAGCTGGTCGGCCTCTTTGTAAATGGGCAACCGTCTTGAAACTTTAACACCACCGTGAATAACTATATAGTATAGAACTTTTATCTTTTTTTTTTCTTCCCAGGTTCGCTGAACACATGCACGAAGTTCACGGACAATGATTAACGAGGGATTCTTATAGTATAACTGTTGTCGGTCGAAACCTGTCTCAGGTAGAACCGTTTTTACCCAGGTTAAATTGGTGACCTCATTTTACCTTGGTTGAATATGCACTCTACCTCAGTTTAAAGCAGCTACCACCCCCCCCCCCCTTCCAAAAAAAAAAAAAAAGGACTGAAAGCGCCTACACCTTCCCTGCAGCTCTGTCTTACGCATCTCAGCACATCTTAATGTTTCTTATTATATCTCTCAGATAGTACGCGCGCTGTAATTGGCTAAATTAGCGGGCCGTATTCTACAGTACGGCCCGCTGTACAGCCCGCTAAATTTAAAATTTCGACAAAACATGATCTAGCGAGTTTTTCATGTCATTTCTGTTGCATAAACTTGTACTGTTAAACTGTTTGAATCTTGCAAGCAACTATTTCAACGGGAAAAAACTCGGTCCGTAACTTACAGTACGGACCTCGAACTCGGTTTGTAAGAGGTATGTATCATCTTATCGGTTTCTGTATCGATTCAGTCCCAACATTACAACATAGTAAGGGCACAAAGAACTGCACTATGCACCGGTACTCGAAATCGGACTCTCCTAGTCCTGTATCTTCATCACTTGACTTCACTGCAACGACGAACATGCTCAATCCAACTCAGTTCTTTTGATTATTAACTTTTCTGTAATAAGTCAATTAATATCTCGACATGTATAGTAACCAAAACTAATCCTAACCTGACCCAAATTTTTCTTTAAGCTTAGTTTAGGAGCCAATAAAAGTTTGTTCAATTCATCTGAGTGCGTATTCAAGCTAGGTAAAATGAAGATCATCAATTTAATATAAGTAAAAACGGATTCACCCTGAGAACGGATTTTACCGGCAGAAAAACATCATAAACACTGCCCACCAAGACCTTTTTTTCTCGTTAGAGCGGTTTTCAATTGAGTGTTCAAAGTAATTAGCGAATTACTTTGGTTTTGCATTTACTTCACTCAGTGATTGGTTCAAAGTTCTCGCGTCATTTTTTCCACCAATCAGAAGTGAAACCAAAACTAATCGTGGCTCGCGCGTGCACATTTTCCCGCGCTTTGTGTCGGCTACGTGTAATTACTTCGAGGTTTGATTGGTCTACTGGATTGTCTACGTCATTTTTGATTTGCCAAAGTAATTACTTTGGTTTTGGTTTTACGACACTCAATTGAAACTTGCTCTACTGCCCGATCAGAAATTCAATTAATATTCGGGTGGCCTCTCTAGATTCTAGATTCCATAATTTTGCAACATAAGGGAGTTGTTTGATGGTCGTTCCGAAGAATGGTGATATATTTCCTCCAATGGAAGCGTCGGGGAAAAGAAGAAGCGGAACGAGAGTTCGAGTTCTTCCGTTGGGACTGCGAGGAAATAAATGGTAATGACTATGCGACTCTGTAGTGACTTACGTGAGGTTGACTGCATTGTCGGCGACAGACTCAGTAAACGGGGTTTTGACGTCAATGTGGATGAGTTGAAATTGTTCAATTTAACAAATCGAATGTGATTCAGCGTTGTCTGCACTCTTATCGACAAAATATTGTGCGCCTCGTGAGTCCACAAAAAATTTTTAACACAAAGAAAGAGCAAGTGTTGTGTTAACCTTTCTTGCAATCCGATTGGTTTATTTCCCAAAATAGTGCGAGCAGCGTCCAGACTCTTATCGACAACGAACCTAGCCAATCAGATTGCGAGCTAACAAGTAATTGAATTGTGGTTAAAAAAGTTTGCTATGTAAATAAATAATAGAAGACACGGGATTATTTTGTAATGACTGGGTAAATAATAAGAGGATTTGAAACGAAATACATGCATCCACCTGAATTGAACAGTCTTCTTTCGTGTGACTATTTCTGTTTGGGTATATTACGTCATCCGATTATAAGCGTCTAGATTGTGCCGTATGAATAACTTGGTTGCATATGGTAATCTTTATTTAAGGAGGGTAGTACATAATAGCGCAGAAGCAATTATTAAAATGTGGCCCTCTTGAGAAAAAATCTAAAAAAAGTACCAAGACAATCAAAAATTCTAAGAGACTAAAAATATAAATATGAAAAAGCTAGTATAGATACGTAATACAGGGTTCCCACAGCTCCTGGGATTCCTGGAAAACTCCTGGATGTTTGTAAATATTTTCCAGCGCCCTGGAAAAGTACTCGTTGAAAATTCAATTTTGGTATAAACTCCTGGAAAACTCCTCATATTTTATCGTATAATAGTAGTTGTAGTTTTTTTTTGAGAATATATTTTTTGAATCGTTTTTTTTTCCAAAAAGGAGCTAAAGCCCATTGCATGATAAATTAGATATTAAGAAAAAAAACGAACGAGGAAACTATTAAAAAGTTTCTCTGCATACACTTTGAGTTGTTAAGTAACTTGTTCTAAAGGAAAATTGATGTGAAATTGCCAAGTTTGGGGTCTTGGATTTCTTTTGTTTATAACCTGTAAAATTCCCGGATTTTCTTAACTTCCTGGTTCTACGAACCCCGACAATAACGTAAGAGCATCGATGGAAAAAATATAGGCAAATGAGCTAAAGATATTTGCTTCTCTTAAAGTAATCTTACAATTTTCTTTTCTTAAACGAACAGGCTGAATTCTGCCTTTAATTTTTAATCTAATGGAAAATTATTATATATCGATATCTTTATTCCGATGCGTACGTGCCCCAATAAAAACATCCATAAAAGCAGCTGTAATCATTAACCCTTAGAGAGCATAAAAGTGGAAAGTTTTCAAAGCTTGCTGGCAGTTTCTAAATGGGTTTAGTGATAGACCATAGTTAGTCCCCTCTACCGACTCTGTGATAGAGTATCGTGTTGGCATTTTTAAACCCCCTTTTACACACGCACAAAAATGGTACGGCACTCCAAAAAGGCAGCAAGGTACCAATATTTGGAGTGGCAAGCACAACTTCATAGACAACAACAGCAACAACATCTTTATTTCTTGAATTACTAAATTATTTACAGGTGGACGGGCCCGCAGGTAGCTATTGCTAATCCTGACGGACCTGTTCGGACGCATAGACGTGCTCGGAACCCCTATCATTTCTGGTACAGGTGCCTGATATACCGAAAAATACGACAAATTGACCGTACCGTGCCCGAACAGAGGGACGTGCCAGAATTTTTTGTTAGTGTAAAGCGGGCTTTCTTTGGTCAGAGAGATAGGGGCTGGTATCACTTTGTCGAAGTTTGCTTATCTTAAATATGAGTAGAACATTTGTAGGCGAGCCATGATACAGTGGAACCTCCATTCAAGGGACTCCCTCGGGACAAGGGCAGGTGTCCCCTTAACTGAGGTTGGGTTGGAGTCAAAGATTAGGTTGAACATTTTTCCGGGACCAAATTATGTGTCCCCTGAATGGAGGTGTCCCAAAGGAGAGGTTCCACTGTAGTAAAAAGTAGATAAGACACACATGCCGAATATGATTATTGAAACCAAGGATAAATTCGATTTTTTAAAGGCGGGAAATAACTGTAATAAGAGAGGATGAGGGTAGTAGATAGTTACTGCATGATCTTGAACGTTTAAGAGTTAAGAAAACGGTTTGGTAAAATACGATTTGCAAAATTACGGAAGTGGGGCTTTTCAAAAAAGTGCGATTTTATCAATACGTTACTTTTGTCACGGCTCAAAGAAAAAAGCACGTGATTGACTTAAAGCGTTTTCTTCACACCTAAAAGTTAAAAGAATATTGATCTTGCAAGGTTTCCGTGTATAATATCCGAGTTTGCTCTTTTTATACGAAGCAGCTGGCCTCTGATGCTAATGAAGGGACGTGAGGTAAAAGAAAATTAGCTTCAGCTTGATGGCCATCTCTCCACCTTTAAAAACACAGCCATAGCAATTTTCACATTTTACTTGTGAAATTATTAATTAACGCGGAATTGTGGTGCCAACACCAAAGAGTAATTTGCCATCCCTACCAAAAACAACGCAATTACGAGTAAAGTAGGAGACCAATTCGCCCTTGTCACACGGCGGCCATATTGTCCCGGGAGACCAAAAAAGCTTTGATTTACCACGCCAAGCCTCGCAGTGGAGACCATGGGGATGAGGCTTGGCGTGGTAAAACAAAGCTTTTTTGATCTCCCGGGACAATATGGCCGCCGTGTGACAAGGGCGCATAGACCGACCATTTTACAGTTGTAGCTAAGTTACCAGGCCTAAGAATGGAAGCGAGTCTGCCGGTGACCCTGCTTTGATAGAAACCTTTGTGCTTTTCTAATGGTAATGTAAACTAATTAGAAACATGACAGCTTAATTTACATGATAGAAGCAGTGAGGACTGTATCAACACAAGGTCACCGGCAGCCTCGCAGCCATTCATAGGCCGGGTCACTGAGCCAACAACTGGTAAAATGGCCTATTGAATGCGCAAATGAACAAAATGGAAACAAGTTTTTACAAGAGTGTCAGAACGAAAACTATAGCTGGGCTTTGCACGCTACAATAAACCCTACACGAGAATGATCTCTAATACTGCCTGATAATTTTGCCTTTTTTTCTTTCTTTCTCGATCCTTTCTTCTTTCTTGAGTTAGGTGTGCTCTAACTTGTTTTCTCCCATAGTCTTAAAGTGCCCATTACCTAATTTTTCTCACTTAGTCATCTGAATCTACACATATCTCATAGACGTTTGGCCAAAAAAAAATTTGCGATTTTCCCAAAACGCGATTTAAAAATGAAATTAGAAAACGTTCAAATTTGCCGCCATTTTGGCTCACCATTCACCTTAGTCTTCTATCAATTCTTCCCGGTCACAATACTGCTCTGACGTAGATTAAGGAATAGTGTCACGTGACTTCAAGTGAAAAAGGAATAGCGATATAAACTGTATAGTAAGGAATAATTCCCTTGAAAATGCCTAAAAGATGCGTAACCACTCGATGTAACAACACAGCTGATCCTAAAAAAAGAATAATCCTTCGACTCGCAAAACGCAATACCTCAAAAAAGAAGGAAAAATGGCTGCAGATTTTGTCTTGGTAAAAAGAAGCCCGGTAAAACCCGGGGGGGGGGGGGGAGGTACTTGATGTATCCCTGGTTGGGGAGGTGCGGCGCGGCCCCTCATACCCTGACCCTGTTTAAGACAAATATCGCTGATTTTCCTACCCATATTAAGACAGAATTCCGATTTTTGATACCCTGTTTAAGACATTTAACACAGTTTAAGACAAAAATTGATAAATCGGAACCCTGATTAAGACAAAAAATGATAAATTCGATACCCTGTTCAAGACAAAAATCCAGAAAAACATACCCTGGCTGGCCGCACGTCCCCCCCCCCTCCCCCGGGGGTAAAACTTCTTCACTGTGCTAGATTCACTTCAAAGAGTATGACTTTCAGTATTGTATGGACAGCAACGTAGGGTTCCGTGTAGTTCTGGGTTTCAGTGCTAGCGCTGGCTGACTCGTCGAGACTGGCAACTACTCGCCTCAAATTCATTTTTTTAATCGCCAGTTTATTCACTTCCAGATTCAGAGGCACTTTCCTTGATGATAAATATAGGCATGATTGATTTTTTTGTTCACTGAAAAATACCAAAAACGATCCCTGAGCGATACCTTGGCGTTGATTAGTAAGAAAAGATAAGACCCACGCCAACAAGCATTCCTTAATCTACGTCACAGCGAGCCCGTGAGGTCCTGACCAGCGGAAGGGGTGTACCAAAGTAGGATTGAAAAAATCGTAGAAAATTCGCCTCTCGCTGGAATTGAAAAAAATTTTTAACACAAAGAAAGAGCAAGTGTTGTGTTAACCTTTCTTGCAATCCGATTGGTTTATTTCCCAAAATAGTGCGAGCAGCGTCCAGACTCTTATCGACAACGAACCTAGCCAATCAGATTGCGAGCTAACAAGTAATTGAATTGTGGTTAAAAAAGTTTGCTATGTAAATAAATAATAGAAGACACGGGATTATTTTGTAATGACTGGGTAAATAATAAGAGGATTTGAAACGAAATACATGCATCCACCTGAATTGAACAGTCTTCTTTCGTGTGACTATTTCTGTTTGGGTATATTACGTCATCCGATTATAAGCGTCTAGATTGTGCCGTATGAATAACTTGGTTGCATATGGTAATCTTTATTTAAGGAGGGTAGTACATAATAGCGCAGAAGCAATTATTAAAATGTGGCCCTCTTGAGAAAAAATCTAAAAAAAGTACCAAGACAATCAAAAATTCTAAGAGACTAAAAATATAAACATGAAAAAGCTAGTATAGATACGTAATACAGGGTTCCCACAGCTCCTGGGATTCCTGGAAAACTCCTGGATGTTTGTAAATATTTTCCAGCGCCCTGGAAAAGTACTCGTTGAAAATTCAATTTTGGTATAAACTCCTGGAAAACTCCTCATATTTTATCGTATAATAGTAGTTGTAGTTTTTTTTTGAGAATATATTTTTTGAATCGTTTTTTTTTCCAAAAAGGAGCTAAAGCCCATTGCATGATAAATTAGATATTAAGAAAAAAAACGAACGAGGAAACTATTAAAAAGTTTCTCTGCATACACTTTGAGTTGTTAAGTAACTTGTTCTAAAGGAAAATTGATGTGAAATTGCCAAGTTTGGGGTCTTGGATTTCTTTTGTTTATAACCTGTAAAATTCCCGGATTTTCTTAACTTCCTGGTTCTACGAACCCCGACAATAACGTAAGAGCATCGATGGAAAAAATATAGGCAAATGAGCTAAAGATATTTGCTTCTCTTAAAGTAATCTTACAATTTTCTTTTCTTAAACGAACAGGCTGAATTCTGCCTTTAATTTTTAATCTAATGGAAAATTATTATATATCGATATCTTTATTCCGATGCGTACGTGCCCCAATAAAAACATCCATAAAAGCAGCTGTAATCATTAACCCTTAGAGAGCATAAAAGTGGAAAGTTTTCAAAGCTTGCTGGCAGTTTCTAAATGGGTTTAGTGATAGACCATAGTTAGTCCCCTCTACCGACTCTGTGATAGAGTATCGTGTTGGCATTTTTAAACCCCCTTTTACACACGCACAAAAATGGTACGGCACTCCAAAAAGGCAGCAAGGTACCAATATTTGGAGTGGCAAGCACAACTTCATAGACAACAACAGCAACAACATCTTTATTTCTTGAATTACTAAATTATTTACAGGTGGACGGGCCCGCAGGTAGCTATTGCTAATCCTGACGGACCTGTTCGGACGCATAGACGTGCTCGGAACCCCTATCATTTCTGGTACAGGTGCCTGATATACCGAAAAATACGACAAATTGACCGTACCGTGCCCGAACAGAGGGACGTGCCAGAATTTTTTGTTAGTGTAAAGCGGGCTTTCTTTGGTCAGAGAGATAGGGGCTGGTATCACTTTGTCGAAGTTTGCTTATCTTAAATATGAGTAGAACATTTGTAGGCGAGCCATGATACAGTGGAACCTCCATTCAAGGGACTCCCTCGGGACAAGGGCAGGTGTCCCCTTAACTGAGGTTGGGTTGGAGTCAAAGATTAGGTTGAACATTTTTCCGGGACCAAATTATGTGTCCCCTGAATGGAGGTGTCCCAAAGGAGAGGTTCCACTGTAGTAAAAAGTAGATAAGACACACATGCCGAATATGATTATTGAAACCAAGGATAAATTCGATTTTTTAAAGGCGGGAAATAACTGTAATAAGAGAGGATGAGGGTAGTAGATAGTTACTGCATGATCTTGAACGTTTAAGAGTTAAGAAAACGGTTTGGTAAAATACGATTTGCAAAATTACGGAAGTGGGGCTTTTCAAAAAAGTGCGATTTTATCAATACGTTACTTTTGTCACGGCTCAAAGAAAAAAGCACGTGATTGACTTAAAGCGTTTTCTTCACACCTAAAAGTTAAAAGAATATTGATCTTGCAAGGTTTCCGTGTATAATATCCGAGTTTGCTCTTTTTATACGAAGCAGCTGGCCTCTGATGCTAATGAAGGGACGTGAGGTAAAAGAAAATTAGCTTCAGCTTGATGGCCATCTCTCCACCTTTAAAAACACAGCCATAGCAATTTTCACATTTTACTTGTGAAATTATTAATTAACGCGGAATTGTGGTGCCAACACCAAAGAGTAATTTGCCATCCCTACCAAAAACAACGCAATTACGAGTAAAGTAGGAGACCAATTCGCCCTTGTCACACGGCGGCCATATTGTCCCGGGAGACCAAAAAAGCTTTGATTTACCACGCCAAGCCTCGCAGTGGAGACCATGGGGATGAGGCTTGGCGTGGTAAAACAAAGCTTTTTTGATCTCCCGGGACAATATGGCCGCCGTGTGACAAGGGCGCATAGACCGACCATTTTACAGTTGTAGCTAAGTTACCAGGCCTAAGAATGGAAGCGAGTCTGCCGGTGACCCTGCTTTGATAGAAACCTTTGTGCTTTTCTAATGGTAATGTAAACTAATTAGAAACATGACAGCTTAATTTACATGATAGAAGCAGTGAGGACTGTATCAACACAAGGTCACCGGCAGCCTCGCAGCCATTCATAGGCCGGGTCACTGAGCCAACAACTGGTAAAATGGCCTATTGAATGCGCAAATGAACAAAATGGAAACAAGTTTTTACAAGAGTGTCAGAACGAAAACTATAGCTGGGCTTTGCACGCTACAATAAACCCTACACGAGAATGATCTCTAATACTGCCTGATAATTTTGCCTTTTTTTCTTTCTTTCTCGATCCTTTCTTCTTTCTTGAGTTAGGTGTGCTCTAACTTGTTTTCTCCCATAGTCTTAAAGTGCCCATTACCTAATTTTTCTCACTTAGTCATCTGAATCTACACATATCTCATAGACGTTTGGCCAAAAAAAAATTTGCGATTTTCCCAAAACGCGATTTAAAAATGAAATTAGAAAACGTTCAAATTTGCCGCCATTTTGGCTCACCATTCACCTTAGTCTTCTATCAATTCTTCCCGGTCACAATACTGCTCTGACGTAGATTAAGGAATAGTGTCACGTGACTTCAAGTGAAAAAGGAATAGCGATATAAACTGTATAGTAAGGAATAATTCCCTTGAAAATGCCTAAAAGATGCGTAACCACTCGATGTAACAACACAGCTGATCCTAAAAAAAGAATAATCCTTCGACTCGCAAAACGCAATACCTCAAAAAAGAAGGAAAAATGGCTGCAGATTTTGTCTTGGTAAAAAGAAGCCCGGTAAAACCCGGGGGGGGGGGGGGGAGGTACTTGATGTATCCCTGGTTGGGGAGGTGCGGCGCGGCCCCTCATACCCTGACCCTGTTTAAGACAAATATCGCTGATTTTCCTACCCATATTAAGACAGAATTCCGATTTTTGATACCCTGTTTAAGACATT
Organism: Montipora foliosa; assembly: GCF_036669935.1. NCBI lineage: Eukaryota > Metazoa > Cnidaria > Anthozoa > Scleractinia > Acroporidae > Montipora > Montipora foliosa. The sequence goes on from NC_090879.1 coordinate 33,241,767, forward strand.
TAACACAGTTTAAGACAAAAATTGATAAATCGGAACCCTGATTAAGACAAAAAATGATAAATTCGATACCCTGTTCAAGACAAAAATCCAGAAAAACATACCCTGGCTGGCCGCACGTCCCCCCCCCCTCCCCCGGGGGTAAAACTTCTTCACTGTGCTAGATTCACTTCAAAGAGTATGACTTTCAGTATTGTATGGACAGCAACGTAGGGTTCCGTGTAGTTCTGGGTTTCAGTGCTAGCGCTGGCTGACTCGTCGAGACTGGCAACTACTCGCCTCAAATTCATTTTTTTAATCGCCAGTTTATTCACTTCCAGATTCAGAGGCACTTTCCTTGATGATAAATATAGGCATGATTGATTTTTTTGTTCACTGAAAAATACCAAAAACGATCCCTGAGCGATACCTTGGCGTTGATTAGTAAGAAAAGATAAGACCCACGCCAACAAGCATTCCTTAATCTACGTCACAGCGAGCCCGTGAGGTCCTGACCAGCGGAAGGGGTGTACCAAAGTAGGATTGAAAAAATCGTAGAAAATTCGCCTCTCGCTGGAATTGAAAAAAATTTTTAACACAAAGAAAGAGCAAGTGTTGTGTTAACCTTTCTTGCAATCCGATTGGTTTATTTCCCAAAATAGTGCGAGCAGCGTCCAGACTCTTATCGACAACGAACCTAGCCAATCAGATTGCGAGCTAACAAGTAATTGAATTGTGGTTAAAAAAGTTTGCTATGTAAATAAATAATAGAAGACACGGGATTATTTTGTAATGACTGGGTAAATAATAAGAGGATTTGAAACGAAATACATGCATCCACCTGAATTGAACAGTCTTCTTTCGTGTGACTATTTCTGTTTGGGTATATTACGTCATCCGATTATAAGCGTCTAGATTGTGCCGTATGAATAACTTGGTTGCATATGGTAATCTTTATTTAAGGAGGGTAGTACATAATAGCGCAGAAGCAATTATTAAAATGTGGCCCTCTTGAGAAAAAATCTAAAAAAAGTACCAAGACAATCAAAAATTCTAAGAGACTAAAAATATAAACATGAAAAAGCTAGTATAGATACGTAATACAGGGTTCCCACAGCTCCTGGGATTCCTGGAAAACTCCTGGATGTTTGTAAATATTTTCCAGCGCCCTGGAAAAGTACTCGTTGAAAATTCAATTTTGGTATAAACTCCTGGAAAACTCCTCATATTTTATCGTATAATAGTAGTTGTAGTTTTTTTTTGAGAATATATTTTTTGAATCGTTTTTTTTTCCAAAAAGGAGCTAAAGCCCATTGCATGATAAATTAGATATTAAGAAAAAAAACGAACGAGGAAACTATTAAAAAGTTTCTCTGCATACACTTTGAGTTGTTAAGTAACTTGTTCTAAAGGAAAATTGATGTGAAATTGCCAAGTTTGGGGTCTTGGATTTCTTTTGTTTATAACCTGTAAAATCCCCGGATTTTCTTAACTTCCTGGTTCTACGAACCCCGACAATAACGTAAGAGCATCGATGGAAAAAATATAGGCAAATGAGCTAAAGATATTTGCTTCTCTTAAAGTAATCTTACAATTTTCTTTTCTTAAACGAACAGGCTGAATTCTGCCTTTAATTTTTAATCTAATGGAAAATTATTATATATCGATATCTTTATTCCGATGCGTACGTGCCCCAATAAAAACATCCATAAAAGCAGCTGTAATCATTAACCCTTAGAGAGCATAAAAGTGGAAAGTTTTCAAAGCTTGCTGGCAGTTTCTAAATGGGTTTAGTGATAGACCATAGTTAGTCCCCTCTACCGACTCTGTGATAGAGTATCGTGTTGGCATTTTTAAACCCCCTTTTACACACGCACAAAAATGGTACGGCACTCCAAAAAGGCAGCAAGGTACCAATATTTGGAGTGGCAAGCACAACTTCATAGACAACAACAGCAACAACATCTTTATTTCTTGAATTACTAAATTATTTACAGGTGGACGGGCCCGCAGGTAGCTATTGCTAATCCTGACGGACCTGTTCGGACGCATAGACGTGCTCGGAACCCCTATCATTTCTGGTACAGGTGCCTGATATACCGAAAAATACGACAAATTGACCGTACCGTGCCCGAACAGAGGGACGTGCCAGAATTTTTTGTTAGTGTAAAGCGGGCTTTCTTTGGTCAGAGAGATAGGGGCTGGTATCACTTTGTCGAAGTTTGCTTATCTTAAATATGAGTAGAACATTTGTAGGCGAGCCATGATACAGTGGAACCTCCATTCAAGGGACTCCCTCGGGACAAGGGCAGGTGTCCCCTTAACTGAGGTTGGGTTGGAGTCAAAGATTAGGTTGAACATTTTTCCGGGACCAAATTATGTGTCCCCTGAATGGAGGTGTCCCAAAGGAGAGGTTCCACTGTAGTAAAAAGTAGATAAGACACACATGCCGAATATGATTATTGAAACCAAGGATAAATTCGATTTTTTAAAGGCGGGAAATAACTGTAATAAGAGAGGATGAGGGTAGTAGATAGTTACTGCATGATCTTGAACGTTTAAGAGTTAAGAAAACGGTTTGGTAAAATACGATTTGCAAAATTACGGAAGTGGGGCTTTTCAAAAAAGTGCGATTTTATCAATACGTTACTTTTGTCACGGCTCAAAGAAAAAAGCACGTGATTGACTTAAAGCGTTTTCTTCACACCTAAAAGTTAAAAGAATATTGATCTTGCAAGGTTTCCGTGTATAATATCCGAGTTTGCTCTTTTTATACGAAGCAGCTGGCCTCTGATGCTAATGAAGGGACGTGAGGTAAAAGAAAATTAGCTTCAGCTTGATGGCCATCTCTCCACCTTTAAAAACACAGCCATAGCAATTTTCACATTTTACTTGTGAAATTATTAATTAACGCGGAATTGTGGTGCCAACACCAAAGAGTAATTTGCCATCCCTACCAAAAACAACGCAATTACGAGTAAAGTAGGAGACCAATTCGCCCTTGTCACACGGCGGCCATATTGTCCCGGGAGACCAAAAAAGCTTTGATTTACCACGCCAAGCCTCGCAGTGGAGACCATGGGGATGAGGCTTGGCGTGGTAAAACAAAGCTTTTTTGATCTCCCGGGACAATATGGCCGCCGTGTGACAAGGGCGCATAGACCGACCATTTTACAGTTGTAGCTAAGTTACCAGGCCTAAGAATGGAAGCGAGTCTGCCGGTAACCCTGCTTTGATAGAAACCTTTGTGCTTTTCTAATGGTAAT
>NC_090879.1:33250008-33305008 GCF_036669935.1 Montipora foliosa
TCAAAGTTCTCGCGCCATTTTTTCGACCAATCAGAAGTGAGACCAAAACAAATCGTGGCTTGTGCATACATATTTTCCCGCGCTTTGTGTCGGCTGCGTGTAATTACTTTGAGTTTTGATTTGTTTATTGGATTGTTTCCGTCCTTTTTGATTGGCCAAAGTAATTACTTTGGTTTTGGTTTTACGACACTCGATTGAAACTCGCCTTAGCATCTGTAGATTGAGGTTTGATGCACTCAGGAAGGCAGATGATCAGTTGGCTCCGTTGGAAAAGCACAATCAAGATATTGGAGCTGGAAGTAGTGAATAATAATAATAATAATAATAATAATAACAATAATAATAATAATAATAATAATAATAATAATGATGATGATAATGATAATAATAATAATAATAATAATAATAATGATAATAATAATAATAATAATAATAATAATAATAATAATAATAATGATGATGAGGAACTTAAATGCACAGATTTCAAATCAACTCAAGTCAAATCGTATGTTACTTTTTTTGACGGGAGAGGAAAACCGTGGTACGTGGAGAAAAACCTCTCAGAGTAGAGTACAGAACCAACAAACTCAACAAACACGTAACGCCTAGGAAAACTCTAGGAATGGAGCTTGAGCCATACTGGTGGGAGGTCAGTGCTATCACTTTGCCACACCTGCTCCCTAAAGAAGAACTGACTTATTCAACACGCATATGACGCCGACTCCGCCCATTTGTGAAAAGCTACAATGACTACAAAGCGCCTCCCAAATCGTCCGAAAACGGAGGAGAATTTTTTCCCCATGTGTAACCATCATCTGCAAAAGGTTCACGGTATTGTCCGACGAGGGCAATAACTTGTAGGCCTTGTTAGATCTGTTAGCTTCCTAAAACCACTTTGTACGGAAAGGACCAGAAAAATGACGACAGTCTCAAGCAACTGCTCTCCAACTTCTCAACGATAAACGCAATGCTAAATGCAAGAATCCGTCTTTATAACATACCAGCTTTATTTTCTTCTCGCAATCTAAGGAACGCACAAGGTAGTATCATTAGCCGTCCACAATACTATGTGGTAATTATTGGTACAGAATTTGATGCGTGGGCTTGGATACAGTACCAAGACACTATTAAAGAAACATAGTTGGATCCATCCTTTATTCTTTCAGCTAGATTTCGTAACGTGACCATCCTTTGTTATAGAAGACTAGTTCATTAAAAGGGTTCAATTCTAGAGTTATGATTGGCTTAGCCATCATGCTATATGAGCTATTATACCATGCTATACAAATATCACTAATTATTATTCAACACATTGTGACAATGTCTAAATATTGTCATAGCGGGCTCAAATTCGTCGAGCGTACTCAACAGATATCCCGCGATATACGTAATTTTGTGTGTCGAGGAGAAAAGTGGTAATTTTTTCAGCATTTTTTTTTTCAATAAACGTAGAAAATTGTGCTTTGTCGTCAATGTGTTAAATAATAAAACAATTATCCTGCTGAACCTTGCGGAATATCGCCTGATTTTAGCCAACTCGGCCTACGGACGGGTCGGCTAAGTATCAGGCGATATTCCACGCGATTTTGCAGGATAATTGTTAACTGCAAGCATCGGTTTTTTGGTTTTTACAAAATAAAGTTGGGAAGATTTACCCATAATTATTGAGCGTTTTTAATAAAACAATTTTTCCACTGGCGCTTGTTGGTTATGAGATGATTATAGCCAACTCGGCGCCTCACGCCTCGTTGGTTCTATGATTTCATATCCGTCTCTTTAATATTCTAAGTTGTCTCGCTTCTTTGACAAGTTGCTCGGTATCTGAAGCTAAATGGCAAGTAGCCTGCGAGCAAGAGAGCTTGCTCGCAGGCTAAATGGCAAGAAATTAACAAGTTCTTCTTCCATTTTTGGCTAGCCTAACGTTTGACGTGAACACGATGATAAATTTCTCTTTTGACTGAAACTACTGCATACCAAAAAAATGTAGATTGTTTGGAAACTAAGAAATGACAAACTGCATGAAATTTTAGGTTATCGTGCATGATACTCATCGTGAAGGTTAGTTCTCCCTGTCCAAAGATGACTGAGCCAGTGAGTTCTTTGCTTCATTATGTGGGAGTGGTCTTGTTCCTACTTGAAGCTGAAAAGGTCGTTTTTTTCCCTTTTTCTCGTCTTTTTAAGTCAAACAAACTCTTTTATTCAGATTAAATATTCGTGTTGTTATTGACTCTACTAGCTGTATGCGTTTTTGCACACATGATTTATTTGAATAGCATGTATCAATTGCCCAATATTGTAAGCACTATTGAATGTGTGTGTCAATCATGATGTGAATGTGTTTATATGCTTTTGAAAATTTTGTCTAACGAGACATTATTTTCAAATGGGGTGTACCAGTTGGACGAACAAATGGAGATATTTTTTCGGTAACAACAAAGCGGTGACGACGAAAATTGGTCTTGCAGCAAGTTAAGAGGAGGATGGCTTCCTTCGCGTGTATTTTGGATGCCGTTTCTGTAAATTGCAGGGTGGTGGCTTTTAATATCACAAACCCGGTGTTATAACTCGGAGGTGACTTTCAGTTAATCAAAATGGCGTTCTACATTCACATATTTCTGGCGGCCGCGTAGCTATGCTGGCATGAATGAGGAAAGGCGGGGAACCGATTAACTATGCGCATACATTACAGTAACTAGCTAAAGTCTTAAAGTAAGCACTAGATACTGGGGTATTTAGTTGCAGGTATTGCAAAGAAATCAAACAACTTCATTCCAACATGTCTATCCATGAATACTGGCAAATGAAGAGACCTACTATCAGAGAGAGAACCAAGTTTATGCTCAACAACGATCTTTTCAGTGATGTGAAATTTGTTACTTGCAAGACCTATTGCGATTGTGACGAAAAAGAAGTGATTTCAGCTCACAAGTTTGTGTTGTCAATTGGCAGTCCTGTGTTTGAAGCCATGTTTTACGATGAGCTAGCGGACGTTAATGACTCAATTGAATTGCCCGATTGCGAATTTGAGAGTTTGTTGGAGTTTTTGCGCTTCATTTACAGCGATGAAGTCAACTTGAACCGAAGTAATGTGATGGGAGTGTTGTACTTGGCGAAAAAATATATGGTACCAACACTGGCCGGGAAATGCACGGAATATTTGCAAAATCATGTGGATCCATCGAACGTTTTCAATATTCTAACAACGGCTGAAAAGTATGGGGAGAAAAAGCTGGTGTCTCGTTGCTGGGGAGTGGTCGACAGACACACACAAGTGGCTGTGAAGGCTGATGGATTTACGATAATCGAGAAGTCCTTACTTGAAGCACTAGTCATAAGGGATTCACTGAGTGTCAAAGAGGTGGACTTGTTTCGAGCTGTTAATTCGTGGGCAACGAAAAAATGCAAAAAGCTAGGCCTACCATCTCATGGTAGAATGAAACGAAAGGTTCTTGGTGAACGAATTGTGAAATCGATACGTTTTCCAGTAATGAAACAAGACGAATTTGCAGCAGTTGTTCTCGAGTCTGAAATTCTAACACCAGATGAAGTGATCATCTTTTTCAAGTTTTTCAGTTCAACTTTGACTTCTTCTGTGGGATTTCCCCAAATAAAAAGACCAGGTATCATTCATCGGTGCGGCGGCTTCGAATCTTTATCCCTTGATAGGTGGTTATTTGGAAGTGGGTACACAGACCCCCTAAGCTTATTGTTGACATAAACATCACGTTGTCTATCAGTTAGTTCCATCTCTGTCCAGGTGATTCCACAAAAATGTCAAGGACGCGGCAAACAATATGTCTTCATTACCAAACACGTGCACGACATTTTACAACGGGGAATATTTGTTTATAATTTTGCCTCATTTGCTCAAGGCTATCGTCAGCCAAGAGTAAAGTATTGAATATTGGAAGTGCGTGATTTGTACAATGTGCTTCCCCTTTAAGTTTGAACCTGATACACCAGTTAATCTCTGAGAAAGTATGCTTTGAAAATTCGACACTTTGCAAAAAAATGTGTGGTTGCTACCCAAGGTTTTGATGGCCAATAACTGGACGAGGCTCGTTATCGAACCAAAAGGCTTACAGTGCGACGCGCCTTACCGTGGCCACCTAACAAAGTTTTTTAAAACTTATACGCCAATCAGGGTGTGCGAATTTGATTGACAGTCAACCCTCCTTGGAAAGTTCGCACGGTTGTACGTTGAACACCATTCAATGGGTTGTTTGAGTTGACGTACTTACACGTAGTTGTCAAATGTGAAAGTTTGTTGGGTGTCCACGGTAAGGCGCGTTGCACTGTAAAACCGGAGATTTAATTAACTAAGTTTAACAAGTTCTTTTACCTTTTGAAGTCAATTTGTAAATGGTATGATGCCTTTCGTGAGCACACTCGTATGTTAATGAAACAAAATGCGAGCAATGGCGTCAACAAATATCCCCTTACTCCCCTGCCACTTGCACTTTACACTTGTTCATGCTCATGTATGATGATAGACTATAGTTGCTTGTCAACAGGCGAAAGGACAATTTTAGCTGCGCTTTTCCCCGGTGCCAAAACAGTAGTTTATCAACCTTCTCACCTGAGCATTTCACACATCATTGGTCAGTGGCAATACATGAATGATATGCAAATTCTCAAGGAGATTTATCGGCCCAGCTGTTAGAATCAAGCATCATTTGATCTGCAAATTGTGTAAGTATGGTCGTCCTCCATTTCTTTAGTGACGCGTTTTGAAAAAAACGGAAAAGAAACACAAATATAATTGCGACGTATCCTAGCAGCAGGCGAATCCTTTTGACCTTATTTTTTTAGTCCCCAGAAAGCAAAGCAAGAAAATAAGGAAGCACCAATGCATGTCAAAGATTATTTCAAAACCAACATAAAAGCCTTCTTCGAAGGCCATTTCCGAGTTCATATCTGCTTCATCTTCAAAGCGAGTAAGTGCGAAGTTTTTGTGATGGTAATTAATTCTACTTTACATATGAAAAAGAAGCTTAAACGCGCTGGTCTTGGTTTTCACGTGACGTAATCAAAATTAAACAAAAGAGTAATTGTCAATCCTTTTGACATTTTAGTTTAGTTAATTATTAGAACAGTTGAAGACTTGTCTTTTCACAAATTTTCAGTTTGATAGAATTTTCCGTCTTGTTATAAAGCAAGGTTGAATTTCTAAGCTTTTGTGTGACAAGATATTAAAATGGCGACAGAGAATGCTCAATTATCTGCTGAGAGTTTGCAATCTGAACAGTCCTTGTATGACAATAAATACTCATATATGGATGTTTATGAGCACTCAGAAGACGACCACAGGTTTCTTATAGCAAAACTCGGCCGCCATTTGTGCCCCTGAAAGGGACACAAACATGGCGTCTCCATAAATAAATATTATAAATTTGAGTAAAACATTTCTTCGAATATCTACCCCATGAAACATCGCTCAGACCTGAAACTTTGCGAGACTATTTGAATATTTATCTTCTTTTATCTCTTTGACTCTTGACTTTATTTGGTGAATGGTTTTGATGATGGCGTGACAGTGAAAACCGGCAATAAAGGGGAGGCAGACCTGAATTCGGAAATGGCTTATTCGCTACTTTCACATTGAATTTTCCCCATAATACACATTGTTTGTCCCCCAATTTTTGCTTTAACCCTTGTTTTCAAACGCCCTTTGGAATATACAGTTATTACAATTCAAAGTTCAGCGATATACATTTCTTGGATTGACTTAGCGTTAGGAATTATATCTTTAAAACGAAGAACAAATAAGCTAAAGCGTTGAGCGAAATTTCAGGTTTCTACGATGAATTCCTGTACGCAAAGTAGCCGCTCAAAGATGAACTGAACTGAAAAAACTGAAACTGAAAAACTTTATTTAAACACGTGACATTGATGAGCCTAAAAAAGGACTCGTTACAAAAATGTACGTGTATCTACAATAGAATATAAATGAAGAAAATACTAAACTAAGAATATATAATAAAATTACCTATCCATACTATAAATTTAAAATAGCATCTAATTAGAGCAGGAATTACAACGACACTCGTCCTGGCTTAACTTAAGTTTCTTTAGTTTGGCCACAAAATTTTTAAGGTTTGGGGCCTCCCTAACATGCAAAGGTATATTGTTCCAGAGGCGGCACGCAATATACGAAAAAGATCTTTGTTTAAAACTAGGATTGGGGGCCGGCTGATCGAGTCTGCTACCATTGCCGCGAAGATTGTAAGCACAGTTTTTGATTCTAAACATATTACTTATATAATTGGGATAGGCTTTGTACACAAGTGTCAGAGCTTGGACCAGGCGCCTCTGCTTAATGGAATCTAAATTATACTGCAACAAGATCTGCTAGTAACTAATAGACTTAGGTGGATTGAAGAGAGTTCTAAGTACGTAATAATTGGCATTTTCTAACTTATCAGATAAAGTTTGATTAAATCCTATTAGAAGAGGACTACAATAGTCAAAATGAGGTAGAATGTACGACTCATATAGTTTAACCGCAGTGTCATTATCAATAAAATTCCTAATTCTGCGCAAGGCGGCTATCTTTGCATGAATTTTACTAAGAACCAATTTAATATATGATGAAAAAGTGAGCTTATTGTCAATCGTCACTCCCAGCAACTTAAGTTCATCGATAGAATATTATTTGACTTTATTAAGGTGAGCTCATAATTATACTTGGATTTGCCAACAATCATTGCCTGCGTCTTTGTGGCATTGATGGTGAGGTAGTTATCTTAAAGCCAATTTGAAAATATCGCCAGTTCACTATTGATGTAGAATTCCAAGGTCGCAGGTGAGTTACTAGCAGCATAACCGGTGGTGTCATCTACGTAGAGCCTCAATTTCATATTCTTGGTAATACGGGTTATATCATTAATACAAATATATATATTAAACAAAAGTGGTCCCAGAAGAGATCCTTGCGGGACACCACATTGGACTACACGCCAGTTGGAATAAGCGTTCTCTATTTTGACTCGTTGCTTACGATTGATAAGGTAAGAGCGGATCAATTTAATGGAGTGCTCCAGAAGCCCATATGCCGGTAACTTTATTATCAGGAGGCAGTGGCATATAGTGTCAAACGCCTTACTTAGCTCCATAGACACCGCAGAGACTGTTTGTCTCTGATCTAATGCTTCTCTCCAGTCCTCTGTGGTCTTCAGCAATGCCGTGCAACAAGAATGCCCCTTTAAGAAGCCAGACAGACTGTCGGAGAGTAGACGGCGTGAAACAAAGTAGTTATACAGTTGATTATATATAATTCGTTAAAAAATCTTAGATACACAGATGGCAAAATTCAAGATAAATTAAGGCAAGAAACAAGGCTTAGAAAGTTTAGTCAACAAAACACGCCCCCTCGGAGTATTGGTGCCATAGGTGATAATCAGAAAGGCCAAGGCTCAATCTCCTGATGTGTGCCAAAACTGGCAGAAAATGGTGGTGGATATTATTTCAAGGTCGAAGTTTCCTTTGCCAGCAATTCGAACGCGAAAGCACAATTTCTTAATTTCTCGCGTATTTTACTGGTATTGTGCAATGGGGAAAGCGAAAACTGGCCGTGCCAAATCAAGACGAAACTCCACAACCACAAGGGCAGGGCAAGGAGAAAACACAAGGGCCGGTGAAGCAGTGGAAAGCCCCAGGGGAAGCCCCAGGGGAAGCATGCATATGTGGCTCGAGCCAAACTCTAAGCTGGCTAAAAAACATGGATAGGAGTTGTATAGGACTGTCAGCCCCATTGTTATCACTGTAATTTCTTTTTGCGAGAGCGTCGATCAGGCTTTGGAACCCAAGCGCTTTTGTTTCGTTTCGCTTTCTTTTCTTTTCTCTCTCCATCCAAAACCAGGACTACACACAAGCAAGCGGCGCAAACAATGCAATGTTGTGATGACGCGCTGTTGGAAGTCATTCTCCCGTGCTAAATTCCCAGGTGGTCTAACTCCGGAGTGAGAAGAGATTTCGGTTTTTTTTTTCATGTATAAGAAATCCTAGAACACATAGTTTGTGTATGCCAAATATCACAATTTTGGAAATTTTGACCCTCGAACCTGTACCGTAAATACCATGGAAACCTATAGGTTTTGTTACCTCTTAAACAACGGTTAGCGCTGAACGTCGGTGCTTAAAGTGCGCCTAATCTCAAATATTTATCTTTACTCAGCTAAATATTTCCACATTCATAAAGAATATTTTACCATTTTCCCATAAGTCAGCAAAAATGGCCACAATTTTGACCCACGACCGAGCTGAGAGAGGTATAGTTCTATTCTGTATTTGAGATCACAAACCGCTTTGCAGTGTAAAAATTCTTTGAACTTGAATTTTCAAGGCATCATCGCTCAGAGATTACTGATATATCGGATTCTAATTTTTAGAGACAGCTCATTATGCAATGCCCTTTCAAGTAATATATCAACTGTGACGAGTGAGTGGGTCTCATCAGGGGTTCCAAACACCGAGAAACAGATGAAAGCACGACACTGTAGGCGAAGTGCTTTTATTCTTTTGAGGTGTAATGAAATGATCTTTTGTTTTATCAGACAAGTGATAGTAATTTGTAAAGGAAATGAATATTTAATATTTGGGTGAGTTTAAAGGGTAGAACTTTTGAATAAATTTTCATAATATGGTGTGATGGAGAACGAGTCAAAATCAGTCATTTGAAATTTAGAGTGGGCACCAATTAAACAAATTTATTACATTACCCAATGGTTTGAGTTCTGCACCAAGAATCTTCACTAAACCCATGAAACAAGTGTACTCCACATTGCGAACCAGAGGCCACATTTCAAGTGGTTATCTCGATGACAGTTTCTTACTTGGTGATACCCCTGATCAATGCAAGGCGAATATATACGATACCCGCTTCACTCCTTTTGGTGACCTGGGCTTTAATGTGTCAAGGGAAAAATCAATCACCCACCCAACCCAGGTTATAGAATATCTATAGGGTTTGTATTGAACTCTATTAACATGACAGTGACTCTCCCTGAAGAAAAAATTGATACAATTATTCAGTTGGGAAGTGATCTTTTGGAAAGCAAGTCTTGCTCAATCAGAGAAGCTGCCAAATTAATTGGCACGCTCGTGTCTTGTTCTCCGGATGTAGAATATGGCCCATTGTTCTACATACAGCTTGAACTTGAAAAAATGCTGCCTTTTAAAAACACCGAGGGTCTTTTGAAGCTCAAATGCAGTTTTCACAGCTGTCTAAGTCAGACAACAAAAAGCTGGCAAAACATAAAGCCAATTTCTCACGGTAATCCTGATTTTACCATCACCACCGATGCCCCATTGGAAAGGATGAGGTGCAAGCCGGGATGGTATGGAACCCACCGGCGGCCGATGGCTTGCTGAAGAAATTGCTGAATGTAAACAAATTAACAGCCTTGAACTAAAAGCCGCTAAATTAGGGCTCCTGCCCCGCTGTGAGAAGAAAAGCATGTCCACATTCATTTACAATCAGATAATGTTACCACAGTGGCATTCATTAACAATATGGGTTGTACACATTCTACGGCATGGAGCAAGGTTGCACGAGACATTTGGCTGTGGTGTATTGAAAAGAAGATTTGGCTAAGTGCTACGCGTATTCCTGGGATTCAAAGTGAAACTGCAAAGATACTTCGTCGAAAATTTCAGAATAGAACTGAATGGCAGCTACAACCAAGTGTTTTCAAATTGTTAAAAAAGTAATGGGGAAGACGTGAGATAGATTTATTTGGCTCAAGCCATAATTATCAAATTAAGCCTTTTGTGTCAGGGCGTGCAGCCCCCAATGGCTATGCAACTGATGCAATGTGTTTGAGCGGGAGAGATAAAAATGTTTATATTTTCCCTTCTTTCACCATGCTGTACGATCAGGCCAGAGCCTTGGTTACAGCCCCACTGTGGAGAACGCAAGTTTGGTTTCCACAGATGTGTCAAATGTTAATCAGCCAGCCAGTACCTCTACCGAAGGAGGCCTCCCTTCTCTAGTTACCACACGACAGGACCAAAGAGCACCCTCTGTGGCCCAAACTTCAACGGATGGCATGTCTCTTGTCAGGACGAGACTCAGACAACAAAACATTTAAGCGAGAGCTTGGGACATCATCATGGAATCATGGAGAACTGGCACCACCATACAGAACAGAGTGTATTTGGATAAGTGGAAGAACTTTGTCAGAACAACACATGTAAATCCCATTCATCCAACTGTAGCCGATGGTATTAATTTTTGACACACTTTTATGATACTGGAAACAGCTATTCAGCCATTAACACTAGCCGATCGGCATTATCTGCAGCAGTAGACATTGCGGATAGCCTTGCACAGTGGGTGAACACCACCTGATAAAGAGATTTGTCAAAGCAGCTTTCCAGTCCAGGCCACCACTTCCGAGATATCAGTCAATATGGGACGTATCCAAAGTTGTGGACCTCCTTAAAACTTGGAGCCCTGCAAAGACTCTGAACTTGAAATACACCTTATTCCAAAATGGCCGCCATTTTAGTATTATTTTGTTTCCATGCAAATTGGCCCTTATGACCACGCTTTCAAACGTAAAATTCAAAAGAATATTTAACCTTGAACGAGGCCATAAGGGCCAATTTGCATGGAAACAAAAGAATACTGAAATGGCGGCCATTTTCGAATAAGGTGTATTGTTGACTGTTAAGTTAGCTATGTCGTGTATTTTGGTTACTGGCCAAAAGTGTCAATCAGTTCATTTAATGGACATCCAACAGATATCTAAAGGGAAGTCCTCATACAAGTTTCATGTTGACAAATTAGTAAAGCAATCTGGACCAGGGAAATCACAACCAGTGCTTATTTTGCCTTCTTATCCTGTTGATAAACGCTTGTGTGTAATGACATACTTAAAGGAGTATTTGATAAGAACAGAACCAGTTCGTAGCGCTGAACACACCAGATTATTTCAGACTTAGTTATAGTAAGCCACACCAGCCAGTTTCCCAAAGCACGATTTCAAGGTGGGTCAAAACGGTCATGATGAAATCAGGTATAGACACTGTACACTTCAAGCCACACAGTACACGTGCAGCCTCTACATCAGCTGCTTTTAGGAAAGGTGTACCTCTATAAACTATAATGACTACTGCAGGATGGTCCGCAGAATGTACTTTTGCTACTTACTACAAGAAAGATGTAACCGAGGGCAATAACTATGGACAATCCATTGTGAATTCTCTGTTTAATTTCTACTTTAAGACGTCATTGTTAAGCTACAATAAGCCTATTGTTTTGTTGTACAGTAGATTGTTGTTCATTACTGTGACTTGCTATGGCGCGTGTGCTTTGAAGTCTCACGGGATCTCGCATATGTATGCATACGCAAATGAGGAGATTAAAAGTAAACAAGCCTTACTTGTAAGGTAAAGTTTGATTGAAATTCCACCCTAAATACAGGGTTCCAAACCCAGAGGAGTTTATGAACATACATGGGCCACTGTCTTTAAAGGATGAGCTTCACCACGCGTGCGGTTTCTCACGTGCATCAATGAGGAGATAGAATTTCAATCAAACTTCACCTTACAGGTAAGGTAAAGGCTTGTTTAATTTTTAAGTTATTGTTAGTTGAATAAATTACATACTTCAACTTGCATTTATTAGGTTCTGCTTACCGCGTAGCCAGCTACGCAGAACTTTATTCGAGTGGCAGGGTATTCTCTTTCACCATACTCGATGTTATGACGTCATAGTGCGTATTTCGTTGCGCTTGCACTGACGCCCACTCTTCAAAGAGTCAATTGTTATGCATATAACCTCGGTATAAAAACCACGCAACACTGTGTAACCGGCCTCTTGTTTCTTTGTGCAACCACGCTTGTGAGCCCACGTCTTTGGTTTCGTTTTTCTTGAGAACGAAACATTTACCTATTACAACATTCCCGAACGAGGTTCGACCAGTTATGTAACACGCTGGAACGCCTGCTGAAACTCTTTTTGCAGCGCCGTTGCACATAAGTTTCAGCTAAAAGTTTCAATGTGTTACAGCGGCTTTTTCCCGTGGCTCGTTTCCGCTTATAGATCCCGCCTATAGCCCCAAAGTTTTAAGCCCACCCAAAACCCCTTACGAATTGTGTAAGCCAGAGTTTTAACCCTTTGATTACTATCTGGCCAAATACGTCCAGCTTTATCCACGGTCCCATCTACCCCTTGTGACGTCATCACTTTTAACGGTCAGGATCAGCTTTGTCCACTAACTTGTGCAGGGAGAGGAGATCTTTCAAACTATACCAGAATGAGCACAATTCAGTCAAGGAAACTGGAGAAACGGCCAAAAAAGCCATGTAAGACTGACCTGAAAACCTCCATGAAAAGCTTGCTCCATTACCTTTCTGAGCACCTAATTCTAAGATGATGAGAGGTTTCTCAGAAACTCTTTCCACCAAAATAAGGCCTACCAAATGCCCAGCAAGTTCAAAAAAAAAAATGAGGCAAAGAAAGCGAAAAGAGAGGGAAGGAGAGAAAGCGAAAAGTGAAAGTCGAAAGTGTTGTGCTACTTTTAAACCCAAAAAAAATTTGTTTTCTGCGCATGCCCGAACTTTGCAAGCGCTTATTTTGCACCTGGCTGAAAAGGCCGCGGAGTGTACAACCTGGAAACGGGTTTGTAGGGAGATTTAGCTCTTAAACAGCACGACAGTGACCAAAAAACCCCTCAACTAGCTTCAAAACGTGTTTTTCGGCCAAATCTCTAGTAGCCAAAGGGTTAAAAGCGGAATTTTACAAATTTTTTATCATTTCTGGCGAGCGGGCCTTAAAAGGTCGGGACTAATCTGTTTTCGCTTTTGCATGCCGGAAGCGTGATGATCAGTCAGCAAACTCTGCGACAATAATAACTGCCAAATTGCCATTTTATTTTCGTTTGGGTCAGAAACCGAGAAGAGAATGAGCGCCAAAGGTCGAGGCAGAAACTGTTCTATAAACTAGCTATACTAGTCTAGTTAGCAAATCTTGGAAGTGACGTACTCTTACGTGTTTCTCTTGCAGAAAAACACGTGTTTGTGTCTTCCAGCTCTGGGAGTGAAAGTGAACCTGGACTTAAGGAGAGAAAATGCATCCACTCTGACTCATACTCCGAGGACAATGAGGCTCTGTGGCTAAGCCCGTTAAGGTCGCTAAGTTTACCAAAACCGTTCAAAAGTCTATCTCTGGCTTTCTCAGTAATGGTGAAAGTAAAGTGGTTGATCTTCTGTTAAAAAGAAGGAAGTTTTTACGGACGCTTACTCTTTAAATTAAACAAAATGTTAAGCACGTTTATCGGACATTTTGTACTCTAGCGAAACAGCGACAGCAACAATTGTATTGCAGCAAATAAACGACAGCGACATTTGTCTCTAGCCAAATCACAGGTAGCCCAAGCTCGATATATGTGTATTTGTACTGTACTATATTATGCAAGAGAAGAAAAATAAGGATTTGTATGGGAAAAATGGTTTTAGTCAAAATTCAAAAAAATATTTACAATTTTAAATTAAAAATAGCTTAATTTGCTTCAGTCTTTTGTTTCTTTGTCTCTGGTACAGTTTCTGGGTCGATTAAGAGCGATTTAGGTGGTCTTTGGTTCCTCTTCTTTTCCCTCTATATATTCTTTACCAAAGTTTGGGCACCGAGACCAAGCCGCCAAACGGATTCACAGAAGGAAAAGGGCCATAAAGTCGCTCCCATGTCTTCGATCGCCTCGAAATTCCACGCAGATCACGGACGATACCTCCGCTGCCCATTCGTCTTCTTCATTTGAACCACTTGTACACTGAGAAGGAATTAAGGGCAGCTAAACTCTGCAAACATTTGCTTCGAAAGCCATCGAATTCGGCTCTTATTCGTTGGAAGACTAAGCCTAAGACAGTTGGAAGAAGGCTTAGCGACCCGCGATTGGTCAAGGTCAATGAGCGCAGTGGTGACCAATCGTGAGTCATGGATGTTCGCAACTTTGTTTGTGCTTTAAAGGCTTCTTTTTGCAAAAAGACATCAAAACTTGCGTTGGTACGTTTTGGTGAAAGAAACAAGTCTTTTTGGCGTATCGTGCTCCTTATGTGAACAGCTTTTGGAGCCACAGGTAGCCACTCCTATCACTGGTGATTTTAGTGGTGGCTTTCGACTTTTTTATTTAATCTGTATAACTATGGCTTTTAACACTCGTTGAACGAAGCGCTGATTGCCGGAGCGAGGGGCGTAAATGGTTCACCGTGGGGCTTTCACTGTTAGCAGCGCTTCATAGCACAGGAAACTATACTATGAAGTGTAAAAGAGTTTTGACTTATTTTCCACATTCCAGACCACAGCGTCATTTTGGACAGCTTCCAAGCCGACAACGCTCTCATCTGAATTGGGAGCGTTCGTGGCGATGGCGGGTATCAGTGTGTTTACTATTCTTGGAACTATGATGTGTGTAACACACTTCAAACGAAAAGTACGATTGTAAAGAGCTCGTTTGGCAGAGGTATGCATTATTACGACATTAAATACGTTTTGCTTAAAGCATGACATGTAAAAGATTAATGATCTCTTTCTTCGAATTTGCTGCCGTGGTAAAAATTCGTATTCAATCAATAACACGTCAGACTAATGCGCTAATTTTTGCTTGAAATGTGAAGTAGGAGGGCACGTTTTTAAATTCTCTAATTCCGGGGCCACTTAAAACTGTTGTAGAAAAAAACGTACCCTTGCAATCTACAACAAGTACTTTTGAAGGGGTTATCCCCCTCCCCATCCCCACCCGCAAACAAGAAAAAAGCAAAGAAAAAACATGAAATGACGGTCATATTGGCATCCCAAACAAATCCTTTATTGTTTTAGCATACTTCATTTTGACTACTTAACTTTTCCAGACTTTGTTTGTGGCTGAACTTAAAACTGTTTGTTTTTATGTTTACACCAAGACGAGACGAAATCACTGTTTTCATGGACGGAGTAGCAATTGAGAAATACGTGCAAACCTTTTGAAACCAGGGCTTTGTCTTTTATTTTGGATAGTATCCACACCAAAGCTATCGAAAAGCAGAGAACCTTGAAAGGAAACCCTTTTAAAATCGGTGCCCATACCTACAAACTGTGGATATATTTAGCAATTATTGAATGAGGCTGAGTAGGATATGAAGAATTCTGCAGGTCGAGGAGGGTGTTATCCACCAAGGCCGAAGGCCGAGGTGGATAACATCTTCCGAGATCTGCAGAATTCTTCATATTCTACGAAAGCCGAAATCAATAATTGCTAATTATATCCACACTTTGTAAGTATGGGCACTGATTTTAAAAGGGTTTCCTTTCAAGGTTCTCAAAAATCACACAATCTCGTCCCCAGCTTTTTTCGGTCAACGGTTCAATAATTTGCAGCGGGTGCACTTTTGACGTCATTTTGACGTCATCGGTTCAATAATCTGCAGCGGGCTGCTTTTTTGACGTCATTGATTCAATATGACGAAGTTTCTTTCCAAATTTGGTGAACAGCAGCTGGTTATGGTAAATGATGCGTGTGGTTTTAACCAATCAGAAACGGGGAAATATTTTGAATGAATTATAAACACAGTTATTACATCTAATCACCGACTTTAACACTGTTTTGTTTCCAGGGTGTTTAATGCCTCGTGTTTTAATATCGCTTTTCCGAGTGTTTTCTTTTTCGAAGCTTTTTTGTAACATTTTTCAAAAAATAAACATTAATCTACAGATATCTACCTTCACAAATTTATTTTGTATGTGCGTTTGGAAGACACATTTATGCATTTCGTAAAACTGAGCATATTTATGATTTCTAATAAAGTTATATGATAAGCAAATGGAGAGTGAGTTGTCTTATCCAACGTTAGATGGTTTCCTTACTTACTTAACCCATAAAGGCGCTGTTACACTCGGCAATTTTTCGAGCAACTTGTCTCTCAATTTTGTTTCGACACGAGTTCTCACACTGCAAAGCTATTTGCTTCGCGGTTGTTACATTGGGCAACGTTTCTTGCAATTTGTCTGGCTTTCGATGATCTCATGAGGTTAAAGGAACATTTCACTGGATGATGACGCAATCCGTTGCGACACAAGTTGCAGGGCAGATTTCACAGCACGCATTACTTGAAACCTTCGTTGCAAATTTGCGTAAACCATTGCGCAAAGTAGCTATGGATTTTACTTTCCGCGAAGGGTTTTGCAATTTGTCTCACCTTGTTTTTGGCAGTAGTAAAGTGTGCAACTTGCAACTTGTCTCGCTATTGCATGAAAAATCGCAAAATGCAATAGAGCCTTACATTAAATTAGGGTTTCAGTTTAAAACGTAAGTTAAACATTCGGTTGCGTTACGTGACCCGGATATCCAAATACCATCAGTTTTACCCTTGCGACGGAAATGGTCTAAATTAAAGGTCATAGTATAGGCTGCCTGTAGCCTTTTGTTCCTTTGGGGCTCAAACCAACACTTTCAACCAACTGTACCATTTGGAAGGATTGAACCTACCCCTACTGCTTCACATAACGTGAAATGTTATGGTACCAAATGAAACACCGATCATTTCTTGACAAGGTGCGCTCATTAATAGGACGTAAAAGTTTATCATAGCAACGGAAAAGCCTTCTTAAAAAAACGCCCTATATTTTGACTTCAAAAGGTTACATCTCAGAAACGAACTCGGTGAATCCCATTTTTTATTGCTCAAAAGTGGTTAGCAGGCTAAGATAAAATTCTTTGCAAAGGTATAAAAAATTCTCTGCAGCGGATTCAGAGCCACCTTAAAATGCTCCAGTTGTGAAGGTGGCTATGAATCTGCTCCAGAGAATTTTTTCTAACTTTGCAGCGGATTTGTTAGTTCCCTATATAACTATTATTCCAAGAATTGAACTACTTTCGAATGCAAACACATTCTTTCATTTTGCTTAAAAACACCACCGATAACTCGAGGGAGTAAGCCCTATGAAGAACTTGGAAATTTATTAAGAAAAGAAAAACGTCTTCTTTAATGCTGATGATTTCATTCATTTGTCATGCAGAAAAACAGGAAAGAAATTTCACCCGTCGTTTCCCTTCTATTTTGTAATCTTTGAATGTTGCAAATGTCACGTCTTTTTTCCTTATCACGGTAAAAGTCTGATGTTAAGGCTGAGTCAGACAACAAAAACAGTTTCAAACAACTAAATAAAACATCAGTTTTAGCAACTCAACTATAGCACTGTGATTTTCATCGCCATTGGAGCAACACTGACTGTTGAAGTTATATGAAAAACGAAATATCAAAATAACGAGTAAAACTAGCATTTTACTAAAGATGTAAGCTTTCTGGCATAATTTCACTTACAATAATCTCAGTCTGTTGGTTTAGTTAACGCAGTATACTTTTACTAAACCTTTCGAGCTTGTTCTACTGGTAAAACCATGATTGTTAATCCGTACTACTTTTGTTTTTACAAGTTCGGCAGTCACGGAAGCGTCAGGCTCTGCTAGGTGATTTTCTAGCATCTTTGACATCGATTCTGAAAAAAGAAAAAAATGAATGAAAACAGCTCTAAATATAGCTGGTTCTTTCGAGCATACACAATGCACCGATGCGAATGGCTACCTGCAGGACGATGCTGTCTTCGAATTCCTTACAAAAGATGACGTTTAGAGATCTATGGGAGATTCATAGAACGGAAACACCAAAAGAGACATCACGAGGTGATAAATGACCCATCTTCACCAGTTAACAAAAAGCCAGAAAAGGTTGAACGAAAACAGTTTTTCCACCAATGTGATGTGTATCCTTTAAATATGCTACTGTGTATGCGTGATGAGCATGTGGAAATTACATTTATGACAAAAGCGTGTTAGAGGAAACTTTGAATTGTTTACACTACGAAGCTACAATCATAGAAAAAACTGTTGGGAAGGTTAGCACTTTTGACGTCTTCATTGCTTCTCTCCCTTCCCCTCTCATATAATGTTGAGCAAAACTGAATGGTTTTACTAGGAAATTGTTGAGAAACCTTCCAACATTGACTAGGGGGGAGGGGTCTATATAAAAGAAGGTAAAACTGTTTCTTTTGAGCTTAACAGAAGCGGGTTGAAGTACATACAGCTCTGGTGTGATCATTTACATAACCTTCCCAACTACTTTTGTCTATTGTAGCATCTCGTTATCATGACGTCTAAGGCCTATTTGATTCCTATCGTCAATTTTCCAATTTTAAAGTATTCTTGTTTTCTGAGTTAAACTCGAACTTCACTTACCATTTTTTTGGAAATTCCAGCGTGACATCATCGCCAACCAGCACAAATGGCGCCCAGTGCTTTATAGCGCAATACTGCTTTGACTCTCGGAAAGATTTCATTGCTTGTTGAAGAGCTGCACTTGCGCTTTTTCCATCTACCAGGTACTGGTAGAAGCTCCTCATGAACAGCAACGTTACCTCGTCATCAATTGCCCAGAGTGACACCAAAACAGACCGAGCTCCAGCACACAGGAAAGCCCTTGCAATTCCCACCACTCCCTCAGACTTCACTTCTCCCCGGCCACTGTGACAACAGCTCAGCACAACTAGCCTTGCTCGAAGAGAAATTTTCTGAACATCCGACATTTTCAAAATGAAGTCTTCCTCTTTGGGGATTTGCGATTTCCGTTCGTTATTTGGGGCTAAAGCAATTTCTCCCGTTTTTTGGCATCCATGTGCTGCAATGTGAACTAAAGCCACTGATTTCATACTTTTCAGCACCTCAGATTTCGTGGCACTTTTTCCAGTCAGCGGTGTTGTCTGCAGAAGTTGTCCAATCATGTCTACTTCTTGTTTTGCGCACGGAAGCTGTTGCAAAATGGGTTCCCCTTTATTGTTAGTAACTTCCTTCAACCACGGATCACCTACGAGCAGTGCGCCAGTCTTACAGTGGAAGTCATCAGGTGCACCAACGATCACATTAAAAGCGGTCAACGAGGGAATGGTGCGGATCCTGATAGATTCACTCAATGCAGAATATGGAGCCAAGCAAAATGGTCCATCGGGAACAACGATTAACTCATTTCCTTGGAGCAAGTCTGCAATTGGCGAGAGTAAGACCTCATACAACGGTTGTAAAGAGTTACCAGAGGATGAAAATGGTACAACTGCTTTCTCACTGATTGGTTTTTTGCTGCAAGACAGGTCATTGCGAAGTGGATCCAATGAACGATTCTCGCATCTGACACCATCCCCTACGCCAATCCCTTTCAAAATAGCTTCCATCAAATAATCAGCACTTCCATTTGCGATTTCGCTTTGTCGAAAGCTGATCTTGCTGTCTTTTCTTAGCACCCAAAACGTGATCTTGTTCTCGTCAAGTGCCACAAAAACGGCTTGTGAAGGTAAAAGCTCTAATGCAGCTGTAAGAGTTTGATTCGGAGCAGGTGCAGAAAATGACTGAGAGTCAATGCCGTATTGATTTTGCAAAATATCCATCAAAGCCTGTGCTCGACCTTTCTCAGCAGCATATAAAGCTTCTTCAATCTCTCCATTTTTTAGAAGTGTCCTCCACAGAGCAGTGTATGACACGCGATAAGAATCACGAAAAGTTACTTTTAATTCATCTTCTGACTTCAGACTATGCCTTGTTTCATCAAAATGTTTTATACTTGAACGATAACAACTGAGTGCATTAATCAAGGAACCCAACAATTCATGATCATGACCTTGCGAATACCACGCGATTCCCTCTCCTAGACAGTCTCCAATTTCCTTGAAAATACTAAGACTGTGTTCATGGTAATCCATGGCTTCCTTGAAATAACCTAGATTGCCAAAGGCATTTCCCAGATTTAAATACGCTGATCCCTCCCCAGCCCTATTGCCTACTTCTTTAGCAATACTAAGCTGTTTTTCGTAGTATTCAATGGCTTGTTTAAAATTACCTAGATTGCGATAGGCATTTCCCAGATTTCCAAAGGCTGAGCCCTCCCCAGCCCTATTACCTACTTCTTTGGCAATAGTAAGATCTTTTTGGCAGTACTCAATGGCTTGTTTAAAATTACCTAGATTGCGATAGGCATTTCCCAGATTTCCATAGGTTGATCCCTCCTCAGCCCTATTACCTACTTCTTTAGCAATACTAAGATCTTTTTCGTAGTACTCAATGGCTTGTTTAAAATTACCTAGACTAAGATAGGCATTTCCCAGATTTCCATAGGCTGATCCCTCCCCAGCCCTATTACCTACTTCTTTAGCAATACTAAGATCTTTTTCGTAGTACTCAATGGCTGGTTTAAAATTACCTAGACTGCGATAGGCATTTCCCAGATTTCCATAGGCTGATCCCTCCCCAGCCCTATTACCTACTTCTTTAGCAATACTAAGTTGTTTTTCGTAGTACTCAATCGCTTGTTTAAAATTACCTAGACAGAGATAGGCATTTCCCAGATTTCCATAGGCTGATCCCTCCCCAGCCCTATTACCTACTTCTTTAGCAATACTAAGAAGTTTTTCGTAGTACTCAAAGGCTTGATTAAAATTACCTAGACTGAGATAGGCATTTCCCAGATTTCCATAGGCTGATCCCTCCCCAGCCCTATTACCTACTTCTTTAGCAATACTAAGATCTTTTTCGTAGTACTCAATGGCTTGATTAAAATTACCTAGACTGAGATAGGCATTTCCCAGATTTCCATAGGCTGATCCCTCCCCAGCCCTATTACCTACTTCTTTAGCAATACTAAGATCTTTTTCGTAGTACTCAATGGCTGGATTAAAATTACCTAGATTGCGATAGGCATTTCCCAGATTTCCATAGGCTAATCCCTCTCCAGCCCTATTCCCTACTTCTTTAGCAATACTAAGAGCTTTTTCGTAGTACTCAATGGCTTGTTTAAAATTACCTAGATTGCGATAGGCATTTCCCAGATTTCCATAGGCTGATCCCTCCCCAGCCCTATCCCCTACTTCTTTAGCAATACTAAGAGCTTTTTCGTAGTACTCAATGGCTTGTTTAAAATTACCTAGATTGCGATAGGCATTTCCCAGATTTCCATAGGCTGATCCCTCCCCAGCCCTATCCCCTACTTCTTTAGCAATACTAAGAGCTTTTTCGTAGTACTCAATGGCTTGTTTAAAATTTCCTAGATTGCGATAGGCATTTCCCAGATTTCCATAGGTTGATCCCTCCCCAGCCCTATCCCCTACTTCTTTAGCAATACTAAGATCTTTTTTGTAGTACTCAATGGCTTGTTTAAAATCACCTAGATTAAGATGGGCATTTCCCAGATTGCCATAGGTTGATCCCTCCCTAGCCCTATTACCTACTTCTTTAGCAATACTAAGGGCTTTTTTGTAGGACTTAATGGCTTGTTTAAAATTACTTAGACTAAGATAGGCATTTCCCAGATTTCCATAGGCTGATCCCTCCCCAGCCCTATTACCTACTTCTTTAGCAATACTAAGAGCTTTTTCGTAGTACTCAATGGCTTGTTTAAAGTTACCTAGACTAAGATAGGCATTTCCCAGATTTCCATAGGTTGATCCCTCCCCAGCCCTATCCCCTACTTGTTTAGCTATACTGAGGGCTTTTTCGTGGTACTCAATGGCTTGTTTAAATTTACCTAGATTGCGATAGGCATTTCCCAGATTTCCATAGGCTGATCCCTCCCCAGCCCTATTACCTACTTCTTGAGCAATACTAAGATCTTTTTCGTAGTACTCAATGGCTTGTTTAAAATTACCTAGACTAAGATAGGCATTTCCCAGATTTCCATAGGCTGATCCCTCCCCAGTCCTATTCCCTACTTCTTTAGCAATACTAAGAGCTTTTTCGTAGTACTCAATGGCTTGTTTAAAATTACCTAGACTAAGATAGGCATTTCCCAGATGTCCACAGGTTGATCCATCCCCAGCCCTATCCCCTACTTCTTTAGCAATGCTAAGAGCTTTTTCGTAGTACTCAATGGCTTGTTTAAAATTACCTAGCCTAAAATACGCAATTCCCAGATTTTCATAGGTTGATCCCTCCTCCGCAGTGCAGCCTATTTCTATGAAAATAGGTAATGCTTGTGCGTAATATTTTATGGCCTGTTGATAATCAGGTAGGTTGAGGTAAGCACCGCCGTGATGAAAATGAGCCTTTCCTTCACGATACCTGTCTTCTACACTTATCGCAATGGCAAGCTCTAGCATTTGCTTCTCTACAGCGACTAACTTCCCATCTACCATTCTTTACTAACTATATGACAATTAAAACTTCTTTGATGAGATGATCCAATGTCAAATCAAGGATGAAGCTGGAAGGAAAGAAAGATAAAGACGCTTGATTTTTAATGTGCTTTTTAGCTTCGAGACGAAAACGTTTTTCCCGCCCTATTTCCTCCCAGGGTAGCTAGTTAAGGGGTGGTATCATGGGGTTCACACGGCGGGTTTGCCCTCACCTTTACGGGAAATGAATCACGATTCTAGATAAAATAATTCATTTGTTTTGTTAGCAAATAAACGGCTACGATTGTGACAAGCCGAGCTGCACCTTGGAGTTTAAGTAACAGAGCGAAAAGCATAAAGTAATAACAGGTTATGGATGACTGCAGCTTACCAATAACTCCAAATCACTCTCTCCTTTTTTTCACAATTCAACCACTGAGCAAAACAGTTCTGCTTTACTTGCTTAATCATCAAACAAATAAAATGACATAACTCATATCAAGTTCGGCAGTTGCAAAATTTAGCATAGGGTTGCCAATGAAAACCGAGTGAACCAAAATGCTAGCACAATAGTGAACTAACGCTTTGGAAAGAACAAGATCTTTAAATATTCCTTCTGAAAAATTGTTTCTTGAATCTTTACGCATTCATGCCACCTTGTTTTGCATTTGACTTACCAATTACTATATGACAAAACGCGTTACATTTAATCGGAGGTCTAAACGTCACTTATCACTAAAAACCCACCACAATGACAACTTAAGCAAAGAAGAAATTAAGGGAAAGGACTCCTCATATTATGTCCTATTCATTTATTGGATCATAGTTGACTGGTTGTTCACAATAATTTACAAATGCACGCCAAGGACAAGCGGTTCATTGAGCACGTTAGAAAATTTATTTGTCAGCTATTGGAGCTTTAGAATTACAAACTGTGAAACATCATAAGTCCATAACATGTAGAAAGGACTTGCATTGCGTTTGGGTAAGAACATGATCCTTTATGTTCGAATCCTTGACGGGCAGGGGTGGGGGCATTAAGGTCTATTAGAGACTGCAAACCCCCCCTCCCTTAAAGCTGGAAGGAAAAAAAACATAAAGACGCTTGATGTTTAATCTGCTTCTTAGCTTCGAGACGAAAACATTCCAAAATACATTGTTGACGCATGCATGATATGGACTAAACTTATTCATGCTATTTAGCAATTATTGAATGAGGCTGAGTAGGATATGAAGAATTCTGCAGGTCGAGGAGGGTGTTATCCACCATGGCCGAAGGCCGAGGTGGATAACATCCTCCGAGATCTACAGAATTATTCTTATTCTACGAAAGTTAAATTCAATAATTGCTTTATTATTCATTCAAATTTTTTTCTTCGCTCAAACTTCTAAACCTACTCGCAGCTATTTTTCTGCTCAACAAAAATAACATAGCTTTTTTCGGTCAACATATTATGCTCAGCATAATAACATAGCTTTTTTCGGTATTTTTTAAATAGCTTTTTTCTGTCAACGTTCAATAATTTTGACGTCATTTTGTCGTCATCGGCTCAACAATCTGCAGCGGGCTGCACTTTTGACGTCATTGATTCAATATGACGAAGTTTCTTTCCAAATTGGTGAACAGCAGCTGGTTATGGCGAATTATGCGTGTGGTTTTAACCAATCAGAAACGGGGAAATATTTTGAATGAATAATAAAGTCAGGTATTTCTGGATGCCTTGGTTGTGAATAACACATATCCTCTAGTTTGTCTTTTTGGCTTAAATGTAAGAGAGACCCCCCCCCCCGAGCTGAAAGAAAGATTTTGCTACCAAATGCAGGAGTGGTATCGATAAGGCGGGATAGTGAACTGTCATGAGAAAAGAATAGCGCCAACTAAATAGTCATGTATCGATGGAGTTTTCAAATAAGATAAAAAAAAAAACGAGAAAGTGTGAGATAAAATCTAAAGTTTAGCACGAAACTGGACTTAAGCTAATATCGATCAACGATTTACTTCTCCAATGATGAAAAAGGTATACTTCAATTAAGTGCTACCATGACCTAAAAATCAATTCTCCTTTTTCTTTGGATTTTAAAACTATGTTAACTAAACACTAAGGGGCTGTTTACATGGAGGTAGGAAGATCCTAGCACTCGGAAGATCCTAGCAGGCGGATCAGTCTAGCGTCATATGTTTTCTGTATTCAGTTTACATGCAAGAGGTCGTACTTGGCCCTAGTGCTAGGATCTTCCTACTGCTAGGGTCTTCCTAGCTGTGAGCTAGAAAGATCCTAGCGCTAGGAAGATCCTAGCACCATGTAAACTGCCTTCGCTCGGAAGTTCCTGGTACTAGGGACAATTAAACAAATATGGCGGCGGCCGGGTGTTCACGGTATTCAGACACCAAAGGTTGACAATTTTGTCTGGCGTTGCCACAGGTCGATTCTAGTGATTCTGATGACCGCCGACAATATTCAGGACCAGTTTTGTTTCACCACCCAAACGAGAGACACAGTGGAAAGTAACGAGCAATCGATCGACAGCAATGTCGAAAACGCTGCGAGTGAAAGGCATGTGAATTTATCCGAATACATCCGAAGTTGTTCTCGCCCGCCATCTCGCTTTCATTCTCCACTTCCACCTAGACAGAAATTTCTGCATGTAAACCAAACGAAAAGTTGTTTCGCCTTCTACGATCTTCCTAGTGCTAGGATCTTCCTACCTCCATGTAAACAGCCCCTAAGTGACCCAAGTTTTAAGCCTTGATTTCAAAAAGACATCTGTGTATTTTAACTAGAATTTTCCTATTTAATGGTCCGCCATTACCAGCTTCGAAATATTTGAGAGAGCTAGATCGAGGAGAAGATAACGTCAAAGACTCATGAGTTTAAGAATGCAATGGGTGTGTACGAGGCTTAATTAATATGCAACACCGGAGTTTCGGGCTTTCAGAATTTTAAACTAGTGTTTTGCATATAAAATGAACTGCATTTTAAGCTGTTGAGTAAATGATGTCACTATCCCTAGATCCAACCCTCTGAGGTCCCATCGTTCACTTTTGAACGTGAGTATTGGCGGACTGTGAAATCCAAATTTATACTCAAAGTAAACAGCCTTTGGATAAATATCAAAGCTCAAAATGTGAGGTGTTAAGCAAATACACTGAAAATTTGAAGAAAAAAGGAAATGATTTTTTCATTATAGTAGTACTTTAACTGTAACGCGCCTGAAACTTTTGTTTAATTCAAACAGGCGTTACGGTTGTTTTGTAAAGCCTGCAGGCCTAGGATATTGTTTATTCCCTCTGAATTTTAATCACAGCCGTTCGCGAACCAGTATAGTAAAGCACACAGTGCTAGTTTCAATACTCTTGAAGTATTAAAGTATTTACAATCATTAGGACGAACTTGAAAATTACTGACCTTTTTCCTGAGTCACTCAGAAAGACACAGCATAGTAATTAGAGCGCGACCAAAGAACGAAATCTGCAGTCTGAATAACAAAATGGAAATACTCTTTTTTTTTGGAATGATCCGTGCCTCACAAATTACTTTCTTTGCCTCAATGTACTAGAAACATACACTTAGGTTCCGTTCCTTTGTCACAGTGTGAAACTAATACAGAACATTTAGCATGAATTGAACTTTAAAAAAAAAACTATAACAAGCTGTAACCCTAACCAAAACGCACTCATTTTTTATCTTTAAATCGAGTTCTAAGATATAGTGATATAGTGACACGAATTTTTTTTGGTAAGCTTAGCAAACAGAAGAGCATCTTTTGAGCCAACCTGGTCCCGGTTGTTCGAAGGGTGGACAGCGGTATCCACTGGATAAATCACTATCGACTGGATAACTCAATCGGTTTTGCTAGTGTTTATCCGCTGGATGGATAGTGATTTATCCGGTGTATAGCGCTATCCACCTTTTGAACAACCGAGGCCACATCTCGATTAACAATTTGACCATAAATGCTTTGTTTCAAAGTAGCGATGTTCGGATAGAATTGATTGCTCCTATGGAGCACTTAACTTACCTTTTGCAAATAATTTAAAAGACTGCGTTTAAACAATACAGAGATTACAGCAGAACAAGAAAACAGCAGTTTGGAAGAATTGAGTTTACTGGGCGAAGGCACGGAAAGTGATTTGTTGAGTTGCAGTTTTGAATATATATAGCGAAAAGCATTCTATTATTAGCTCTGTGATATCACGTTGTTTTGATTCCTGCGTGATGACAAATAAACGGAAAATGAAATTACGCCCGGTAAAGATAAGAGAAAAAATTCTTCGGCTTTAAGAATACCCGACGATTTAGATATGAGCCTTACTGCCAGTAAAGATGCACATCTAACTAAACCAGCAGGCTTATTTATTCTGCTCTCAGAGCTTTAAGGCAGGGGAAGTATCGAAAACCAAGCACTTGAAAACGAAAACGAAGAACATAGCACGAGGCACCCAAAAGGTCGAAATCGAAGTAAGCACCCTAATTCGAAAACGAAGCCGAATCCCAACTCGAAAACGAAGCTCTTAACACTCGAAAACGAAGCACCCAATTTGCAATTAGACTATCGCTTTGACCCTAGGCAAAAACCAAATTTGTTATTGTTGATCAGAATAAAAATCAACTTTCTACTAAACAGGGTCAGCCAGTGGGGGTAATGGTATACCAGTATACCCGAAAAAAATTCGCCAAAATACCCCAAAATACCCAAAATTCATCCAAAGATACCCAAAATTAATGGAAGCATTGTATACTGTATTCCTGAAATTCAAAAAAAGTGATATACCGAATACCCGTATTTAAGCTGCAATATACCGTATACCCGATTTAAAAAGCCCTTGTATACGTATACCGTATATCCAAAAACCAACAACAACAACAACAACAACAACAACAACGTTTATTGCATACAATACTAGTTACAGTGAAAAGTTTGTCCACCCAAATTTAGCAAGGCTAATCGAGTTGGGTGGAGCAAAGATAAAATACTTAATTAATATATTTACAATGACAAAGATTACGAAAGGAAATAATTATTATTTAAGACAAGAGCGATTGAACTAAATTCAAAACTAAATTCAAAACTAAATTCAAAATTCAAAATCCTAAATACTGCAGTCTTGTTTGAAGACTATGATTCTAAATAAGTTTTACAACCATTGTTGCTAACTTTTTTCCAAGCGTTTTTTCTGTTAATTCAGTAAAAGTTTGTTAGCGTATGCTATGCTTCATTGATAAACCAATCGAACGTTATGCAAATAAAATCGAAAATCAGTAATTTTGATTGAAAAACAATAGCGCTACCACTGCATTATAATTGAAGCGTGACCCCCTTTTGAAACTTACCGCATTGTTTCCAATTTATGCACTCCCCTATTTTAGACATTCTCATTGGTTACGTCATTTGATGACTACCTGTCAAAATGACTCTGAAGTAGTGCATACTACTGCTCTCAAATAATTAATTAATGCACTTAAGTTGAATTTCTCACTTCCGAGAAGCGCGCAGTTAACTTTATTAATTACTTGATCGACCAAACTAACTGTTATTTTTAAGGTTTCAACAACTCTTCCCTCTCTCTTTGTCTCTCTGTCTCTTGAAAACTCCAACCTCTATAACTTTGCAAAATCTTAAGTTCAAGATACGGCTTTCCCAATATAGCTGAGAAGAAAACGGACGAAAATAGAGAGACTACATGGCAAGTAAAAGATACCAATCTCGGAGAGGGAAGTGCGCTTCGGTCCAAGATCACGACAAGTATTTCTTGGTTGTTCGCAACACTAGCAGCGTTTACATTGATAATGTTCTTTTACGTTTTACTGATCATCGTCAGCTACGATTGCGACCCAGATGAGAAAAGTAAAGATTGTTTTGAGTTCAAACGTTGGGATATAGCGCGTATATTTTCCAATGTTCCAATCGATTGCTCAAGCGCCGCAATCCTGAATGGATCGGTGGAAGCCGTGTGTTACGAGATTGTCTTCGATTTCAGCAAAGCGGTGGGTGCAAGCTACGGTGTTTTTAAAATATCAATTGGTGGGTTGCAGCTCTTGGCGACTGATGAAAAAGGATACTAAATTGATTACCAAGCTAAAAATTGCCACGGTGGTTGCCTCTATTGGCTTCTGCGTGGCGATTGCGTTTGTTCAATCTACTCAGTTGCGTGTCTATGTCGTGTCCAAAATGTTAGTTACCACATTACAAGCGTCCACAGTTATTGTCGCTGCATGGATATTAGTAGTTGTATCGGATTATTCAGACCAGATTTGACAGGTAGTCATCAAATGACGTCATCAATCAAAAGACAAAAGAAACGGGCGTGCATAAATTACGCAAATGACGCAATAACGGTTGTAACCCTAACACGTGAAACAACACCTGAGTCCCAGGCCGTCGTATAAATTAGGGTTAGGTTAATGAGATGCCAGTGTACACGAGATAGAATTCCCACCCCTTTTACTAGCAAATACACATAAAAACAGCAACATTTTTTTTTTACTTTTCAACGTGATTTTATTGCTTATAGACACAACGAAATGACTTACAACCTTGTTGAAAGCAATCATTAACTTCAGGATAAATGGCTGAATTAAAATAACCGTGTACACGCCGTTCAACTTGTGCATCGTTCCACTGAGAATCATATCGTTTAAATTTAGCTGAAACAGTGTTCATGTCAACATTCCGTACCGAATGAGATAAAAGAAGCAATAATCTCCACAAACATCCGAGTTCAGTCCTTGCAGTGGTTTGTCGTTATAATAGGTAACTTCCCGTAGAATGTAGGTATCCATGTTGTAAGTTTCAGGAGGAAATCCGCAGCTGTCAAAGAATTCACTTTCACGAGGCGATTCAAAGTACAAAGCCACCGAATGTGTCCCAGGTTGGTCATGAGGGTCCGTATTCGCGATGAGTCCGGCTGGGTAGGTGTTGATGACAGGTAGCCTATCCCTTGGAAATACGCCTTGCATCAGAGGTGCTAACACAGGGTCAGAAAGACAGGCTTGCCATAGTTCTTGGGTCGTGTGCATAACGATGAACTAAGAGCCTTGTAACAAATCGTAGACCACGCGACGATTGCGATCAATTGCCAACTGATTCTGAAATTCTGCGTACACAATTAAATTCAGAACTGAGTTCGTCTGAGTTCCAAATTTCAGGTACAGGTTCACGTTACCCGTTCGATGGGGTATCAGATGATCGGCATGTCCACTTCCTGCCGGTGTCAAATCAAAACGGAACAAACCGTATCCGTTTTCCCAATCCACTCTATCAATGTCAAGCCCGTGCCCGCAATTCATGTCTCCACTTCCTGGAAACAGCGTGTTGTAACCCTCGATCTTTTTTCCACCCGTCAGATCCAGCGCAGAATAAGGCATTTCTTCTCCATTCACAGTCAGCCGAATGTCTTGCACGTCAAATAGGTCAAAGTTGAAAGGATTTCTTGCAAGGTTTGCGTTGAAGGCATGGTTTCGCACGAGCCCAAAAATGATGCACTGAGGAACGAAACCGTGGAATAGATCTGTCTCAGTGTGATTTAAGACTCCTTGAGGGATGATCCTTGCCTGCGTAGGGGTTCTGGTTAGGGTATAGATGGCTGGTAGTGGTGCGCTCCCTTTGTGACCTTGCATGATCTGTACGTGTTCTAGTTTCACACTGTCTGCAACACGCACTGTACGAATGCGAAGCGTGCTAGACATGATCTTGAGTTCGCAGTTGTTTGGAGTCTCCCTAGCCATGAGAACAAAAGCATCGTTGTTCAGATCCACTTTGACTTTGATCTCCAAACCGTCAAGCAACAACTTGTCAATAGCTGCGGTTACACTAGCCATTTTGCCCTTGGGTAAGTGGCTTTTTCCCACGGGGAAGCAATTTTTTATGTGTAACCGATCTGTCCAAAGGAAAATTTCCTGTGGGAAATTTCTATGGATACGTCAAAAAGAACAAAAGAATTGCCCATGACAGTTCCAGATGTAAGTCTTATGGTTAACAAAACCCCAAAGCGGCTCAACCAATCACAAGATTGCCGAACGCGAGGAAAATACATGCTGTGATGAACTGTGTAAACAACTGCGGACGTGGAAATACCCAAGCACGCCTTTTCTGGCCAGCAGCAAGTTGACGTCTAAATTATAAATTGGAGAGTTGCAAGGACTAGAGAAAGCGTAACTGAAGTCGACGTCTTTGTTGCCTTCTTAAAATGAAGCGATGAATCGCTGATGTAGATCTTCGATGTTTACTTTTTTTTTTAGATCCTTAATTTCAATGTATGATGATGTAGATCTTCGATGTTTACTTTTTTTTTTAGATCCTTAATTTCAATGTATTTTGTATTGTAATTAGTTTTTCAAAAACCATTTAGTGGAAAAACTAATAAATCTCATCTTGTCTTATCTTAAAGGTAAGTTTCCCACCAAAACAGGCCAACGCTTACCTTCCCCTTGGGTAATATACAAGTGTGTAACCGCAAATGGAGAGTCGATCATAACCCAGGGTAAACCCAACCCAAGCCGTAACCCCAAGGTTCCCCATGGGCAAGAGGTCTAGTGTAACCGCACCTAATATTAAACACGTCACAAAGAGGTACTTCCGACGAACCCAACTTCTGCGCCGTTGTTAGTAAATGTGGCTCTTCTATTCAGACCCTTATTACTTTCTGCTGTATTATCTACTTCATTCATGTGTCCAGCAGTGTCTTTGTAATACAGAGCTTTGGTTAAGTACGATTTCTTGGCTTGTTCCGTAAAGTTCAATAAGATCTTGATGTAAGCATTGTATGCTTGAGTGTCTGACTGTTCTTTTACCAGCGTTTCGTTGATCTTGATGGTAAACTGTTTGATGATGGAATGAAGGGCGTTGTTGACCAGAGTGTACTTCTTGCCATCCCCTGTGGGCGATCCATCTTGTTTGGTAATCTTTACTACCAATCGCAGCTCTGTCTTGTTAATGTCAATGTAGTCAGCTAACGGTTTGATGACAAACTCGATGGGATTAGTTCCCGTTTGAACCGGTTCGTAATCGACCCATTTGCTGCTAACAATCGACACATCTGTCACAGGTACATCAAACAACTGTAAACTTGCATTCGCACCAGGGGCTGAGAGAGGATGTGCTGATGCCATCTTTAATCAAAAATAGTCTTGAACGTTGAACGAAGTGTTCTCCTTTTCTTGGTCTGTCCTTCACTGCGCCACTTTGACGTATCCGCGCGCTTATATACTCTTTTTCCTCGACCTTGCTGTGTAATGTCATCAATGACCCCTGTGAGTAAATTTTCTCCAGCAGCTTTCGGTCTTGTCTTGGCAGCTTTCTTTAAAGGTTGACCATTGATCACGTCTTGGACAAGTTGCATTCCCGTTTCCAATCCAGTATCGATCATTCGTTTTCCCACTTTTTTTGCTGTTGTTTTGAGAAAGGGAGTTGCTGAACGGAACAAGGACCGAAACATTCCACCTAAGCCGTTCCCCCCTTGACCATAAGGGTGTGTTCCTCCGTAGATACTAATGTCTTCTCCTTTACCGTGCTGCCTATAGGGTACAACATGTCGTCCATATGGGTAATATCGGTGGTTCATAGGTAATAACATGTTGTTATAGAATATCACGACGCCGAAAATGCAGGGTCACGCGTACGGCTCCAGAAGCAAATGGTATCAATTGACCTGTGTCTCCCCTTATATTGATCGCCACGGATGAAAACACAGTTGTACGGAGTCTATGGTAGGAGGGCACCTTGACCTCTTCTGTGATCATGTTCCCCGGCTGACCACGAGGAACGAGCATCCGAAGTAAGTTGGCTTGAGCATCTCCCACTACTTGAGACTCGATTAAATCGGCATACACGTAGATGGTTTGAAAAGCGTCTCTCGAGAGCAATCCCCATACCAATTCGTCTTTTCTGACAAGTGTTGTCGTTGTCCTCGCAAGAAGGACGCTGAGATCATCATTCTGTTGGACAAGGCCTCCGATTTGGTACAGCTGAGGAATATTATACTGATGGTTTAAGTACCCCAAGGCGCGAGCTAATGTCTTTGGTAGAATCACATACCAACCGGCTGGTAACTTCAACTCAAAGTAATCTTGTGCTTTCTCGTAAATGTAAAAACGCTCGTTTCCTTCCAGACTCGTAATGGTCTTGTCACTCTTCAAATAAATGTCTCTCAATCGATTGTGTAGTCCCTTCGTCATACCGTGAATGACATCTTTGACCGTATGGTAAATGCCACTTGGTACAGGGATGTTCAATTTCCAGGGTTCAGGGCCAGTCTTACAAAGCAAAGTGTAGGACAATTGATTCTCACCTACGTTTTGCGAGGTGTAAGGGTAAATGATGCGTGTCATGGCCACCTCCCAGTCTTCACTTAGGTGTAGTTGACTTGGTAACTGCATCTTAAAATCGGCCGCCTTGTTTTCTGGATACTGAGTCAGACTTGCATCACTGGTCAGCACCATGTAAAAACTGTTGGTCATGTTGATCGACGGCGGAAATGGAAAACGACGCTGACAATACCGTATAAAAATGCTGGCGTTTGACCGTATCCACTCGTTAAATATATTTCAATGGTCTGAAATATCTTTGTCCGCAAAGGTAGGTACACAATATGTTATCTTTCTTCAAGGAGTGTTTCTCGAAAACTGCCCAGGGGTACCATCTCATGTAGGAGAGGTAAGAGCTTGTCACCCACCTGCCACGGTTCCACGAGATTGGTTTGAACTTGAACCAGTCTCTGCTTACACGAGCAAAGCGACAGCGAAGGAGGAAAGATGTAAATACCAGGATATGTGATGGATGTGCCAGCTGGTAAGATGAACCAATCATGACCATATTTTCTTTCTAAGGTGAACGCAGCATTCAAACGAACGCCGGGTGTAAGAGTGTTGTTTTCGGTTAGCCATCTCAACGCGCAAGCTGTAGACAATGTGATCAGAAGTCCTTCAGTTTGCGAGTTTAACGTTACATTCCATTCGTCGTCCACTGTGATTTCAATCTTAGGTCGTGGATCAGCGATGTTCAGGCATTGTAACATTCCTTCTGTCACATCTAAGGCTGTATAATACTTGCCCTCGGGTAATACAAACGGTGTGGAGTCACCTCGACGATCCAGCATGATGTGAGAATGTTTGCAGTCATTTATAATGTCAAACATTGAGAGCGGATACACGATATGATGCAATCCTACTTCCCAATCTTCTTCATCTTTCAGATAGATTTGTCGAGGTAGCGCTACGCGAAAGGAGGACTTGGAATTGTTTAGAAATAAATTACTGCTTGCATTACTGGGAAGTGTCACGTAAAAGTCGCTATCTTGAATCATGTTTGTTGTAAAGCGACCAACTGGTTATGCGGAATCCAACTGTCGTATTTCTTTGGCCAACCCTTCCAATGTACTAACACCTCCTTATTCGCTCCTCGTCCCCTGCGTTTTAAAATTGTCTCAATACGAAACAGGTGTTTTTCCATTTCTATCACTTTCTGTAACTCAAATTCGTAAAAAGTGCCTTGAATCCAGTCACCGTCTGCTTCCTTTAGGCGATACACGGGTGGGTCGCGCGGAAAACATTTCTCTTTAAATTAGGGTATGGACTTGATCAATTTTATGGACATAATGATCAATGAGAATTTTTATATATTTTTTATTAGATTGGTGCAAGATTTTTATTAATATTATTATTATTATTATTATTATTTCACTTCCACTTATTTATTTTACTTTTTTACATTAATTGATTTCGGCTTATTATCTATAGGACATTTTTATCTATACTATTGTAAAGCGCTTTAGGATATTTATTTAAATTTAGCGCTATATAAATTTTGTAATTATTATTTTTATTATTATTAAGTCTCTGAGCAACAGTGAAAGTTTCCTCCGTCCAGGATGGTAAGTATCCTTTTTCAAAGATGCGTTTATGCTTACTGATCTTGACTTGATCTCCCACTTTGAATTTATACTTTGTCGGCTTTTTGAACAGATTTCTATACAAATTGTTCCAGACCTCTGATGCGTTATTCTCGTTGACATCCGCTGGTTTCATTTTGATGCTACGGTGCACGCTTTGATTGTAATTCCCATTGACTAAATCGTCCAGTTGGTCCAAATAATGGTACGAGCTGCTGGTAGTGAACATACGCCACATAAGTTGCTTCAAAGTGCGGTTGAATCTTTCAACCGCTTGGGCCTTGGTTTCGTTGTAGGTTAAAAATGACGTACATTCTCCATTTTGAGAACGGTTTGAAACGTTTTGTTCTTAAATTCGGTTCCGGCATCTGTTTGCAACTTCTCAGGTTTGCGACCTTCCTGGAAAATGCTTTCAAAGGCCACCACCAACGAGGCTCCTGTTTTCGATTTCAAGGGCACCACCCACGCGTATTTGGAAAGGACATCGATACAAGTCAGTAAATACTTGTATCCTTGATTCCACCGACTTAAATGTTGCAAATCAACCAAGTCCGCCTGCCATTGCGAATCTATATCAAACACAATTACTCGGTTACGACGAAAGAGTTTTCTTGCAGGTTTGTGTAGGGTATAGCCAGGTTGTTGGCGGAGCCAATCGAGTACTTGCGTGCGTTTCAAACCATACCGACGCGCCGCACGATACAGTTTGTCGACTCCCCCCTAAAGCGGATGGTCGATCCACTTCATAATACAGTTTCTGTAATAGTTGCTTCGTCTGATTTAGGGTCCGCGTTTTCTGTTTCTTCTTCTTTTGCATTTTCTTCTTCGTGATTGTCGGTGACATCTTTCAATTCGATGTGAACCTCGCTACCGCAACACGCAACTAAACATC
Source organism: Montipora foliosa (assembly GCF_036669935.1). Taxonomy (NCBI): domain Eukaryota; kingdom Metazoa; phylum Cnidaria; class Anthozoa; order Scleractinia; family Acroporidae; genus Montipora; species Montipora foliosa. Next base: position 33,284,914 of record NC_090879.1, read on the forward strand.
GCATTCTCTGACATATGTCACTTAAAGAAACTGTGGGCGATGAGCTTCCACACACGCGGCTTGCAGCACTACCCATGGTGTTAAACAAATGATTAGATATTCTTCATTCGCAGACTTTTTATAACAATTTGCCAAACCATCCAAAAGAAAGAAGGATAATGTATCGAGTACGTGACACATAAGACTTTGTGGAATGTATATTGTTCGGTAAATGTAGCGTTGCATTGGTCCATGTAGTAATAAAAACTCAACATGCGACTGGGGTTCATTGGATGTAACTCCTTTACGAGTTCTAACCATTGCTCGCGAGGTGTGCTGTGAAAGATGTGTCCTGCAAAACAACTCCGAGCGCAAACCCGAACCAAGACAAAGTACACTCTATCCATGTTAACGAGTCTACTGAAAAACGGGCACTGCACGTATTCCTTTATAGCACTTTTTGTGAATTCAGTTAATCACTAACACGGTTAACACTTGTGCGTGTGTGATTTATTTTCGCTCTAAAAACATTGAAACAGTGCATGCATAATATTGCTTGACCGGTACATGTGCGCTTTCAAAAGAACTTTTTATTTACTTTTTTTGGATTAACATTTGATTAAAGAAAATCTATCTCTCGCAAATATAACATTGTGATAAGCGTTCTCTGTTAAGCAGCGAACTCAAGTGAATAATGTGTGTGATTTATTTTCGCTCTAAAAGCGTTGAAACAGTGCATGCGTAATAGAACAATAATGATGCAGCGAATGCACGTGAATTACATTTTTTTCATGTCTCATTTACGGGTGTGTTATTTATTGTTGCTCTAAACGCGTTGAAATAGTGCATGCATAATAGAACAATAATGATGCAGCGAATGCAAGTGAATTACAACATTTTTTCTTCTCTTATTTGCGCGTGTGTGATTTATTTTCGCTCAAAAAAGCGTTAAAACAGTGCATGCATAATAGAACAATCATGATGCAGCGAATGCAAGTGAATTACAAAGAGAACTACTCTCACAAATATCACATTGTGATAAGCGTTCTCCGTTAATTAAGTAAAACGCTTGACATGTTTGTTGGTGTGTATTTATTGACTTAACAACTATAATCTTTGTTGTACATAGGGTGCGTTTTCAAAACAACTTTTTTCGGATTAAGGTTTGTTTAAAGAGAACTATCTCTCGCAAATATCACATTGTCATAAGCGTTCTCTGTTAATTCAGTAAAACGTTTGGAATGTTTGTTGGTGTGTTTTTTATTGACTCAACGATAGCGTTCTGCAAATAAAATTCGTTCGAGCTAGTCCGGTCTCGAATGTTTCATATTCTGTATGTCTGAACAGAAGTGCATTATCATAGTCACAGTATTTATTTAAGCGCAACGCAACATGTTTGTTTTAACGTTACAATAGTCAAATAGTAGAAGAACAATCATTTATATCTAGAGTATCTTTTAATAAAGCGTTTGAAATGTATATTGTTGTTTGCTCACCTGCGTCAAATATTGTGAAAAGTATTTTGAAATACGATATGAAACCAACTCCCGCTTCACCATACCACAGTATAAAACGCTTCTCAAAATCCAAAGGTTTTTTTCAAGCGTTTTCAGAAAAGGCTTTATTCAATTCTGTTGAGTAGGCTTTCTTTGTGTCTGTGCACTGAATGATGTCTTTGTGTATTCTTACATAAAAAGATTGCATTTACCCGTGTTTCATTCAAGCGCGAGGTTGAGAAAACTTTCCTTAAAAAAAAAAGGTTGTAACAACGCAGTTCACGTTTGTTTAAAAAGCGTGAAAGAGTTGAGAATGCTCCTCTTTTCCACACAAAACAACTTTTTATGGTCTATATTCTTCCTTCTTTACGCTTCGATTGCCTCTATGCAAATTTAGTTTAAAAAAGAACAAAGCGTTTGTGAACTTGTCCAGGCGTGTAAAGCCTTTTGTGTATGTGTTTTAAAATTCTGTTTGACTCGCTTCAAAACAATAGGTATTTGCGTTTTGATTGGCTTTCGATGAGGTCATGGTTGTTTCTGATTGGTTTCCGATGAGGTCATCTGGTGTAATTGTAATTGGTTTCTTTTCCTTAGTCTTGTCTTTGCTTTGCTGCGATCTCTTATTCACAGTTCAACTGCAGAGCAGGACAGAGCTCTCTCTCTCTCTTTCTCTCTCCAATCCATGCTAGTCACATACCGATAAAAATGATATGCACACACAGTACTATTTTATGCGCACCTTACGAAACATTATTTTAGAGTTCCGCACGTGTTTTTGTTTCATGTGTTAGGGTTACAGCTGCGCTGCTCACGTGTTGTTTCACGTGCTAGGGTTACAACCGTTATTGCGTCATGCCCCAACATGCCTCTAATTTATGCACGCCCTGCGCCATTGTTTTCGTGGTTATAATATATGCACATGGAATCGAGGTTTTTGGGTCTGAATGATCCCATACAACTACTAAGGGAACCTCCACTAAAACAACAAAATAACTTTAAACCACAGAACATGATGTTTACAATTAAAATTGTTCAAACTTTTTACAATGAAAGCGTTTGTATTCAAGAAAAAGTGAATTTCAAAAACGCTTGTTTTGGCTTTCAAATCTCCCGGGCGCCACCATCTTGAATAATTGTGACGTGTCGTGGTTGCCCTGTTGTTCTGACACAAAGAGCGTTTGTTCTGGAACAACAGGGCAACCACGACACGTCAAAAGTTTGGAACAATTTTAATTGTATACATTATGTTCTGTGGTTTGAAGCTATTTTGTTGTTTTAGGGGAGGTTCCCTTTAAAGACCAAGATGCTCTATAAATGGCGCGGTAGTGAAAAGCCCGTCAGTGAAGATTATATTTTATGTTGGTTGTCTTTCTTGCTTTTAACATTATTAACTTTAAATAGATTTTTTTGTCCTTGGAAAATCCTTTAAGGAATTCCGTCTCTGTTTTACAGTGACTGTTGATCGCCGTCTTATTTTCCATGCTTGGATGAATTCGAACATAAGCAGGACTTCTATAGCCGTTTTCGTGTTTATGAATGAGCAGCTAGCGATCACATGGTACAAAAACCACCACACTGGAGAGCAAATTGCTCTCTAGGCCATCTTAGATGTACCAGTGCGCCATTTGCTCTCCAGCTTGGCGGTTTCTGTACCACTGCAAAAGGCCTATTTTTCTCTATGGACGTTTTGGGTACGAGACTGGGCACTCGAACACAGGTGGCCAGTGGTAGCCGGAAGTGTGACGACTTGTTCGAGTTAATTTGTTCCTGTTAATTTACAGGAGAAACAGCAAAGATATTTGGGTCTCAGTCCACATGAAAAAGTCACTCTTAACCTTGTAAGTACATAAACACGGCTGTTTCGCTATTGCTTTAGAATGAGATAACAAAGAGTACGGATTTTAGTAAAAATGATAGAATGATCCAAGCATTTTCCCAGGAAATTTAGCCGTTGCCATAAAGGGAGCGTGAAAAAAGATACTCGGCATAAGGTGGTCGCTTCGCGACCGGTGCAATTTTCCACAAAAACTGAGCTATGAAGCCCCGTCTGTTGAACGTAGCTAAATCGATTCAGCTTGTGCTTTTTCTTGAAAGATTATGAAAGGGCTTGGTACTATTGTTAGCAATTTTCGATGGGAATATTCAATATCCGAAATAACCAACGACGAAAAACATGTATTTTATATGTCAAATGCTGTGGTTAAAGAATGGGATTGTTTTAAATTTTTGCATGTTATTGTAATTATTTCTGCATTTTGAAAGAATGAGAAAAACGTGAGTACGGAAGTTGCCCATGGAAAATCTCTGAAACGAATCTCTTCGTCAGGATTTTTGACATTCCTCTGATCACATTTTAGACACGTGACCTCGGAGCGTAATTTGTTAACCAACTTTTTTATTCCTTGTTATCATCTCAATGTTTCCATTTTCTGTTAGGGAAAGTTTATCATGTCCAACAAAGTAGCAAGAACAATCACATTTTTCTACACTCTTCTCGTACACCTTTTGGTGTTTCTGGTAAGTGGTGCTGTACAAGCCCTAGCGGGGGTCCACCCTTCTTCTCCATTTAACTCGGCGGTACCTTGACAAAGGGTTTGCGCCAGAACACATTATTGACGAAAGGAAACAGATGTTCCCTGTGAGCTGTAAATTAATTGCTTGACGCACTCCTCATGTGGATAATAGATCAATTTCGATATATTAAAATTCAGTCCTAAACAAAAGGCATCATCTCGAGGCTCTGGGGAATAAATATAAGGATTTGTATGAGTTTATTCCCCTGAGCCTCGAGATGATGCCTTTTGTATAAGACTGAATTTTAATATATCGAAAGTGGGCTATTGGGACAGCAATCATTTGATTTAATTTGATTTGCGTTAATTTGTTGATTTCACGGTTTACAGTGTCCCAAATTAGCGCTCCAGCGCTAGAAGACTAGGCACTTAATTAAAGTGCCCCTGTGATAAAAAAAAAAATCACTTCCTTTTTTTCTTCAGATTTTGAAAGTGTGTTTGCTTAACACCTGGCTGGCAAAATTTTGAGCTTTGATTTTTATCCAAAGGCCGTTTACTTTGAGCGTAAGTTTTGGATTTCACGGTCCGCCATTACTCACGTTCAAAACTGACCGATTGAACCTCAGAGGGTTCGATCCAAGGAAAAGTGACGCCAAAGGCTCACTAGCTTAAAGTGTCAGTGTTTTTAGCTTGTTATATATACAAAACGCGAGTTTAAAAGTCTGAAAGCCCAAAACTCCCATGCTGCACATTAATTCTGCGGCGTACACACGCATTGCATTTTTAAACTAGTGAGTCTTTGACGTCATTTTCTCGATCCAGCTCTCTCAAGATCTTAAAATTGGTAATGGCGGACCATTAAAATAGAAATTCCAGTTAAAATAAACAGGTGTTTTTTGAAATCAAGGCTTAAAACTTTGGTCGCTTAGTGTTTAGTTAACATAGATTTGAAATTCAGAGAAAAATAAGAATTGATTTTTTGGTCACAGGGCTTAGAACTTTGGTCGCTTAGTGTTTAGTTAACATAGATTTGAAATTCAGAGAAAAATAAGAATTGATTTTTGGTCACAGGGGCACTTTAAATAAAGTTCCTTTCCTTTCAGCAATGCCGTTTCCCTTCTGTACTTGTCTTTATTGATTACAAACACCTGTTTGTAACCAAGACACTCATCGTTATTTGGTTCTTAAAACAGGTTCTTTATAAGTTGGCATACACAGAATCTTGCAAACGTGATGTGGCGACAGAGTGTGCGAGAAGGTAAGTCTGTGAACCAGTCACTCTTTCAGTCCAGGCTCAACTTTCATCCCAGGATGTCATCTAGCATGCTCGTGTTCTCACATTTGGCCTGATACGAGCATGAAAATGGAAGGAATGCCGTTTACATTCGAAAAGACCCCCTCATTGTACTCATATTTGATCCAGTCCAAGCATGAGGTTATAGCCAAATCATTTAAGTCGGGTTACATCGGAATTGTTGGGTCTTCCGAAAAGTTCTTTTTTCAACCCGAATCTACAAACCCTCCTGTGCTGCCTCTCAACTTGCCGTAGTGCTGGAGTACCTCCCAGACTTTAAAATAGACAGCTTGAAGGGTTAGTTTGCAGACAAACTGTGTTGTTGCGTCGGTGGATGAGTGAGGCACAGAAATTTGGTTGTATCAATAGACCATTTCCGAGTTCATATCTGCCTCCTCTTCCAAGCGAGTCTAAGTGCGACGTTTTTGTGATGGTAATTAGTTCTACTTTACATATAAATGAAACTTTTCAAAAGAAAAACGTGAAATCGGAAGTAGTCTATTGAATTAACACGAAGCGATTGACGAAGAGCCAACTCCCCAAACGTCAGCTTTCGAGTCTTGTACTGTTTTTCAAATCATTTCAACTCATTTAATTCGCATGTAAAATCGTCATGTCGTAGGAGAAAAAAAAAACAATGAAACAAAGTTAAACTTCTTTTGGATACATTACTTTGTTATGACTCTTCGGGGCACCCTCCCAGTAGTGTCGGTAAAAGTCCTTTCGGAAAAAACGAACCTGCTGAGACAAGATTTTTCATTGAAATTCTGGGAAAAAAAGTTGCGTTGAACTATAAAATCAAGATGCAATTTAACCCTCTTTGTTTCCAGAGAGCTAAATATGTTTGGATGATGAAAGGTCACCATATTCGGAAAGAAACATTCAGCAAGTCGTGAATTCTGCCTCAAAGATTCCAGTCCCTAAAGTTTTTTTGTTTCTTACACATTACTCTAGCTAAAGAATTGGAATGCGTTTGGCAGAGAGCAAGTGATGTGTCGGGTATTTGAAATACCCGAAAGGCAGTAGTCTCCTTCCCAGCCGTTTTTTTTTGCGTTTCACACAATGTAGAGAGCGTTGCGTGACATCGCAAAAAAAAAAAGAAGAGGCTGCGAAGGAGACGAGGTAGGTGTGGAAACCCAAGTAGGCTATTAGTGTACACTTAGCTGGTTGGTCCCTTTGTAAATGGGCAACCGTCTTGAAACTTTAACACCACCGTGAATAAATATAGTATAGAACTTTTATCTTTTTTTTTTTCTTCCCAGGTTCGCTGAACACATGCACGAAGTTCACGGACAATGATTAACGAGGGATTCGTATAGTATAACTGTTGTCGGTCGAAACCAGTCTCAGGTAGAACCGTTTTTACCCAGGTTAAATTGGTGACCTCATTTTACCTTGGTTGAATATGCACTCTACCTTAGTTTAAAGCAGCTACCACCCCAACCCCCCCCCCCCCCCAAAAAAAAAAAAGGGACTGAAAGCGCCTACACCTTCCCTGCAGCTCTGTCTTCGCATCACATCTCAGCACATCTTAATGTTTCGTATCATCTTATCGGTTTCTGTATCGATTCAGTCTCAACATAGTAAGGGCACAAAGAACTGCACTATGCACCGGTACTCGAAATCGGACTCTCCTAGTCCTGTATCTTCACCACGACACTACAACGACGAACATGCTCAATCCAACGCAGTTGTTTTGATTATTAACTTTTCTATAATAACTCAATTAATATCCATGTATATTAACCAAAACTAATCCTAACCTGACCCTAATTTTTCTTTAAGCTTATTTTAGGAGCCAATAAAAGTTTCTTCATTTCATCTGAGTGCTTATTAGAGCTAGGTAAAATGAGGATCACCAATTTAATATAAGTAAAAATGGATTCAACCTGAGAACGGATTTTACCGGCAGAAAAACATCATGAACACTGCCCACCAAGACCTTATTTCTCGTTAGAGCGGTTTTCAATTGAGTGTCGAAAGTTATTAGCGAATTGCGTTGGTTTTGCATTTACTTCACTCAGTGATTGGTTCAAAGTTCTCGCGTCATTTTTCCCACCAATCAGAAGTGAAACCAAAACTAAGCGTGCACATTTTCCCGCGCTTTGTGTCGGCTACGTGTAATTACTTCGAGGTTTGATTGGTCTACTGGATTGTCTACGTCGTTTTTGATTGGCCAAAGTAATTACTTTGGTTTTGGTTTTACGACACTCAATTAAAACTTGCTCTACTGCCCGATCAGAAATTAAATTAATACTCGGATGACCTCTCTAGATTCTAGATTCCATAATTTTGCAACGTAAGGGAGTTGCTTGATGGTCGTTCCGAAGAATGGTGATATATTTCCTCCAATGGAAGCGTCGGGGAAAAGAAGAAGCGGAACGAGAGTTGGAGTTCTTCCGTTGGGACTGCGAGGAAATAAACGATAATGACTATGCGACTCTGTAGCGACTCATGTGAGGTTGACTGCATTGTCGGGGACAGACTCAGTAAACGGGGTTTTTGACGTCAACGTGGATGAGTTGAAATTGTTCAATTTAACAAATTGAATGTGATTCAGCGTTGTCTGCACTCTTAACGACAAAATATTGTGCGCCTCGTGAGTCCACAAAAAATTTTTAACACGAAGAAAGAGCAAGGGTTGTGTTGACCTTTCTTGCAATCCGATTGGTTTATTTCCCAAAATGTTGCGAGCAGCGTCCAGACTCTTATCGACAACGTACCTAGCCAATCAGATTGCGAGCTAACAAGCAATTGAATTGTGGTTAAAAAAAGTTTGCTTTGTAAATAAATAATAGAAGACACGGGATTATTTTGTAATGACTGGGTAAATAATAAGAGGATTTGAAACGAAATACATGCATGCACCTGAATTGAACAGTCTTCTTTCGTATGACTATTTGTGTATGGGTATATTACGTCATCCGATTATAAGCGTCTAGATTGTGCCGTATGAATAACTTGGTTGCATATGGTAATTTCTATTTAAGGAGGGTAGTACATAATAGCGCAGAAGCAATTATTAAAATGTGGCCCTGTTGAGAAAAAATCTAAAAAAAGTGCTTAGACAATCAAAAATTCTAAATTCTAAGAGACTAAAAATATGTTTGGAATGCGCAAACAGTTAACACAAATTGTCCACTTACAGTGAACTTCAAGTACAGGTAAACTTCGGAAAATGGCGAGAGATTACCAGAAAGATACATCTGTAATATAACTTGAAGTTGTCTGTTGTAAAAACTCATTATTAATGTTACTAAATTTGCAAATGCAAACAAGGAAGCCCTATTAGCGGGTTCTCGGGATACGGGATCTTTCATTTATTTATTTTTTGGAATGAGACTTTATTCAAATCCTACAGTTTTACTTCCTTCCTTAACTCCGTTCATCCAAAAATTACAAGATCAGCCTTAAATCATCCGAAAAACTTATTACAGATCACAGTTCAACAACTTATCATCCTGGGCCTGTGAGATTAATGCTAATCTCAGGTTAAAAATGAACAAACGAGTTTTATTCTCTACTCCCAAATGCTGTTCAAGGTTGATATTCCGTGAAACTTTACATTAGAAGAAGTCAATAAGCAAGGAAACTTTCACCAAAAAGTTGAAAACATGAAACAAAAGTTTACGCTAATCTTGGATTAAGGTAATCGGCTTTCGAACAACCGGGCCTTGTATTCGAATTCCGGTCCCGTAATCCTGGTTTAGTTTCTTGCAAACTGTTTAAATCTGCCGTGGCGAAGACAAGAAGACAACATGTGTACTCCATTTCTCAGAATGCTCAAAAATGTAAAATTCCGTAATTGCGCGTTCTATAGTCCAGTCCAAAGTTCTAGTTTTACAATTCCATAATCTTCATTTCAGTATTAGAGTAACTTGGTACCAAACGTTTCACAATCACTTGAAATCTCGTCAAGAAAAAAGCTTAAATCTAGTAGTCCAGTCTGGGTTGAAATCGCCGAAAACTCTTTCTATTATCGATTCAAAACTCAACAAAAGCTACAAGTAGTAAATAGTTCTCACAAACTACAAAAGTTCGTCATGATTCTACACTCGAGTTGAACAAAAAACTATCAAACACGAAAGAAAAAAACCCTAGTGATCGCTTCTCGAGAAAACACTGTCTAGTTACTGCACTACCACACGTACGCAATGCGCTCCTACTTTAAAAAATATCCCGTATCTCCTCAATTCCCCCACGCAGCCAAAAATCCCATATCCCCACAATTTGTTTACCTAAGTTTTCCCATGTCCTGATCGCTTTTCGGCCTTTTGGCTAAGATTAGTTTCTCGGCCAATGGCTACGGTGAAGTACCCATGCCTGTGATTTACCAGGGAGGATGTTGAAGATTCGGTCTGATCGACACATAACTAGCAACTACGCTGTACTTGTTTCTTCAGTAGATTGAAGTTGTCCTTTCGTAATATGTGGTACACGATATTGTTTTGGTATCGTAAATCATTACAGTGTCATGGTAGATATCTTTGCTAGATACCCCCTGAGAAGACATTTGGTTCAGTAAAGTACTTAACCCAGAACGATGGAAGAAAATAAAAGCAAATTGAGAAAAATTTAGCTTCAAGGCTGACAAGTTGATCATTTACAACTTCTTTTTCATCACAACCTTCAGCGTGTACTCTAAGCTTGTGACAGCTTTCCAAGATCAATTTGCATTGAAGTTAAGCCCTTTCCGGCGAGGTTAGTAACTGGATGGGAGACGTCAAAAGATGCAACTTGCTGTCAGGAACATACGACCAAAATTCTATTTTAATGCCCAAAAATGCGAACAGAGCAAGGCAAAGATTTTGTTAGCCTGCTTTACATGTATGCAAAACAAATATTGACGCAAAAGTAAATAAATATTGATATGTAGTTTTTAAGGAGAGCAGAAGGAACTTTTAGGAAGTGTCGATCGAGAATAAGACTATTTGCGAGATGAAGACATCATAAATTTTGTGCCACGAATATAATACAAGTTACCATCAGCGAAAAACATTTCGGGAGATTTTTGTACGTTCAATCTGAGTTCAATTTTTCTATCGTACTTTTGGTCGTACAAGTAAAATCACAAAATCGAAAGTGACATCGATTTTAGCGGCCGCCTTGCGTGTTTAATACTGACAACTCACGAAACAAAGGATGCATCTGTGACAAAATAACGGCAAGACACCGGGTTTTTGTTAGTTTACTTTTTTTCTTTCAAGTTTTAAGAAAGTTCGACAAGATACATGTGCGAATTTAACACAAAGATCTCCATCGTTGATGTTAGCCAAGGTGTCAGCTGAAGTTAAGCTCCTCCGAATGAGGTTAGTACTTGGATGGGGGACCGCTGCGAAGTCCCCGTGACGGACATCAGTAATTCGTTTTTTTTTTAAACTTGATTTCATTTTTTATTTTGTTTGGCCGTTGAAAGCTATTTTCTTATTTTCTTTCTACGTCAAAACGGCTGAACAAGCCGGTTCCCAAGAAATATTGGAGTATTCGTGCTATGCAAAATACTTCTAATGAAGTATTAGTTCTGTGCAAAATACCGTAATGTTCACAGCGGAACACACAAGTATCAGGGGCACCCAACGACCAATTTGTTGTAAAATGTATTATTATACCCCAGTTAATGAAAATAAATGTTATTAAGGCATTTTCAGGTGTTTTTCAGTGTTGCTGGGAAAAAATTATCTGTTCCTTTTTCCCAGCAAGACACACAAGAAATTTCCCAGCCAGCTGGATAAAATTGGTTGGTTTCCCAGCCAGCTGATCAAATTTATTTCCCAGCCAGGAATTAAATTAATTAATTAATTAATTACTTAATTAACATATTAATATATATATATATATATATATATATAAATGAAAGGAATACTATTACTACTACTACTAATAATAATGATGATGATGATAACAATAACAATACCTATATTGATAATGATAATGGAACGATAATGTGAAACACACAGCTGTAGTTCTTGTGTTAGTATGATACTCTACATGTACTGCTGTCTCGAGCAGTTTGAATTTTAGGAGCCTTTTGTCACCCTGGAAAGCGAGCACAGAATTCATAATACCTAGCACCATTGTACACAAAAGCAATAAAATACTTGCTAGGATAAACCTGTATAATTTTGTCTACAATAAGGTAGAACAACTGGAACCTTGAAATAGCTCTTCATTTTACATTTTTATTCATCTCTTCAGTTACACAATTGCTAATGTCCTATTCCTTGCTATTTCCATGGTAGCCTGAAAAATAATTAAAAAGGAAATAAATTAGAGACCAATATTAATTGAGTAGAGCCAGCAGTAATGCTGATTGAGTTTTCAGATCTAGCTATGGACTCACTAATCATTGTTATGACAGGGGACCCACACAAAGGGTGAATTTAGAAGCAATGTATGAGAATAGCAAAAAGTTCCATAATTATTATTGTACTATTCTGCAATAAATATTTACACAAGATGAGGATAAACTATCTGAAATGATCTTGTGCTGTTGTTATTATGGCTGAAAATGGCAAATTGTAGCAATTTTTACCAGAGCAACACATGTTCTTGAAATCGCTAAATTTCCCACAAGCAGCCACAATAACGACACAGCAGAACATTTCGGATGAAGGTTTGTTTATTCTTATCTTATATGCAAATATTTATCCCAGAATTGTACAATAATATGGAACTTTTTGCTATTCTCATACATTTCTTCTAAATTCAATAATACCAAGGGTCAAACAGATTATGTAGGCAACCTGTGATTGTTAGTATTTGTAAAAAGTAGACTCAAGCCCCTGTAATTCTTAGATGCAGAAACCTTACGCTTAAGTTGAAACATGTCTATTTATCATGAATGTCTTTGCGGATTGGCAAAAAAAAAAAACAGCTTGAGGTAATAAGATCTATTTGTCATCATGGTGCAGAGCAGTCAACATATTTAGCTATATATCTTTCCAGATCAACTGAAAAATTGAAAAAAAATTCCCTTGACTCGCCAAATATGACAGTCACATCTTGAGCTGGATGGATAACAAGATCAGTAAAATTTCTGCAGGCCATATAGGTCTAGCACTTAAACTGGCCAAATTGAATGGACTTTCTCCATGCCATAAATTATTTTAATAAAATTTAAAATGTTACCATGACTGAACAACTGTTGAGCATCTTCCTCCCAATGACACGGATTTGCAGCCATTCACATTAAAGGAGAATTGAAACTTAATAGACAACTGAATAGAGGGCCAAAAAGGAAACAAAGTTCTCAGTGCAAACCATGAATGCCCTAACTCAACCTGACGGAAGAGAGAGAGTCATAAGAATGAACAAACAAAGAATGCCCATCGTCACAAGCCTAACTCAACCTGACGGAAGAGAGATGGTCGTAAGAATGAACAAACAATGAATGGCCATCGTCACAAGCCTAACTCAACCTGATGGAAGAGAGATGGTCGTAAGAATGAACAAACAATGAATGGCCATCGTCACAAGCCTAACTCAACCTGATGGAAGAGAGATGGTCGTAAGAATGAACAAACAATGAATGGCCATCGTCACAAGCCTAACTCAACCTGATGGAAGAGAGAGCGTCGTAAGAATGAACAAACAATGAATGGCCATCGTCACAAGCCTAACTCAACCTGACGGAAGAGAGATGGTCGTAAGAATGAACAAACAATGAATGGCCATCGTCACAAGCCTAACTCAACCTGAGGGAAGAGAGAGAGTCGTAAGAATGAACAAACAAAGAATGCCCATCGTCACAAGCCTAACTCAACCTGACGGAAGAGAGATGGTCGTAAGAATGAACAAACAATGAATGGCCATCGTCACAAGCCTAACTCAACCTGACGGAAGAGAGATGGTCGTAAGAATGAACAAACAATGAATGGCCATCGTCACAAGCCTAACTCAACCTGATGGAAGAGAGAGGGTCGTAAGAATGAACAAACAAAGAATGCCCATCTTCACAAGCCTAACTCAGTTTGGCTTTGTACAGAGACAAAGTATGACTAAAGATAATTTGTGATTGTTGAAAAGGAAAAGTAAACAATCTGCCAAGTAAAAAAGAATTAGTGCTGTTGGTCACAATAACAAATAATTGTTTTGTCAATGTATGTGTTGATGACAACAGTTATTGCTGACACAATCATACATTGTAAGAACAATAGACTAAGTATGTCTTAATTAAGCACTCTACCCAATACAAACAGCTGATCATCAGAAGCATTCTCACAATTAAAACCACAGTCTGACCAAAACCAACAAAGTTTTCTTAGTCAGAGAAAAAAAACAATAATAAAAGCCTGCATATACGAACATATATATATTTTTTGTCTGGCAAAATAGGGATGCTTGGATGCAGGCTTAAAGTGGATTGTTGACAAGGTCCTAATTTGTATGTAGGAGATATAGGTACTGATTGCCAGAAAAATAAATATTTGCGATCTCAAAGTCAAACTCCTTGGATAAAGTGTTTATTGCAATTTAACTGTTACTCACATAATTATAGAACCTGCTTGATTTTAGTTAACTAAACAGGGTTTTGTATAATTATGCCAAATATCTGCCAACAGGTTCTTACAAAAGGATCTCTTCGCAGGAGTTCTCGAGAGTAATAAATCGTCTTTCTAACGAAATAAACTAAATTAAAATAAGTGCGAATTTTTCTTGATTTTTACCTTGTGTTTGAGGAAAGCACCTGGTTGATCCCGTGGCTGCCTACACGAATAAGAAAAATACGTACTGCTGTCAATTTTTTACAATTCGATCGTTGGCTCAATTCGCTTCAACTGTAAAAGATCATCACGCACTTGACTAATACAGATAACCGAAAAAAAGCATTAAAACAACTACATTAGGAAGTCTTATACCTCCGAAAACGCTAACACCAAACACATTGTACACCGTCGAAACTCTGGTCGACTGTGAATGAAAATACAAGTTAATACTGTTAAATTCACTCTGTTCATTTCAATTCAGTGTAGAAGAACATCACGAGAATCTCAGCATACAGATAAAATAACAATGGAAATTAATCTTACATGTAAATGAGGAAAACAGCACAATCCGTGTTCGTCGATCTGTGAAACCTCCGCGCGCTTTTAACAAACGACCGAAGAAAACCGACACAGGTTTTTTCCGCAAGCGCAATCACTCTGACCAGCCGTCGTTTGTCGTTCTCAGTCTTCAGAGTTTCTACAGCCAGCTGACACCAGCCAGCTCGGGTTGAAATGCTAGAAAAAGTCAGTAATTCCCAGGTAAAACCTCTATCAATGATAAATTTCCCAGCCAGCTCATCGGAACACCTGTATTTTTGCCAGCCAGCAAGATTCCTCTGGGGAACAGATAAAGTGAGGAACAGATCCGTTGGGTGCCCCTGAAGTATACGTACGAAGCAAGATCTAGAAATTTCGTAGAAAATTCTTCTTACCTTTAACGCTTGTCTTTCCCAAAGAAAAAACATCTGTCCACTTTATCGAATATTTTAATACTGTTTCAATCATGGCCGGCGGAAAGATTCCACGATAAATAATTGCTTTCCTCATTGCAACAGAACTGTGACGCGATGGCCGAGTGGTCCAACGCGCGCACATGATCGCGAAGCGCACCGAAAGTATATGGTTTCTAATTGGGGCAGGGAAGTTCGGATATACTTAAGGGTATAAAGTAAATTCACCCGATCGGAGCTTAATTCAATATCCGTGGGGTATGCACATGTGTGACTACCAACAAAACAAATAAAATTTGACACCAGCCCGGTTTTAAGACGTGGTATGCCTTCGGCATTCCACGTAAAAAGCTAGTATATATACGTAATACAGGGTTCCCATAGCTCCTGGGATTCCTGGAAAGCTCCTGGATGTTTGTAAATATTTTCCAGCGCCCTGGAAAAGTACTCGTTGAAAATTCAATTTTGGTATAAACTCCTGGAAAACTCCTCGTATTTTATCGTATAATAGTAGTTGTAGTATTTTTTTGAGAATATATTTTTTGAATCGTTTTTTTTTTTCCAAAAAGGAGCTAAAGCTCATAGCATGATAAATTAGATATTAAGAAAAAAACGAACGAGGAAGCTATTAAAAAGTTTCTCTGCATAGACTTTGAGTTGTTAAGTAACTTGTTCTAAAGGAAAATTGATGTGAAATTGCCACGTTTGGGGTCTTGGATTTCTTTTGTTTATAACCTGTAAAATTCCCGGATTTTCTTAACTTCCTGGTTCTACGAACCCCGACAATAACGTAAGAGCATCGATGGAAAATTTAGGCAAATGAGCTAAAGATATTTGCTTCTCTTAAAGTAATCTTACAATTTTCTTTTCTTAAACGAAGAGGCTGAATTCTGCCTTTTTAAATCTAATGGCAAATTATTCTATATCGATATCTTTATTCCGATGCGTACGTTCCCCAATAAAAACATCGATAAAAGCAGCTGTAATCATTAACCCTTAGAGAGCATAAAAGTGGAAAGTTTTCAAAGCTTGCTGGCAGTTTCTAAATGGGTTTAGTGATAGACCATAGTTAGCCCCCTCTACCGACTCTGTGATAGACAATATACTCATCCACTTTTAAGATTATCGTGTTGGCATTTTTAAACCCCCTTTTACACACGCACAAAAATTGGCACGGCACTCCAGGAAGGCAGCACGGTACCAATATTTGGAGTGGCGAGCACAGCTTCATAGACAACAACAGCAACAACATCTTTATTTCTTGAATTACTAAATTATTTACAGGTGGAGGAGCCCGCAGGTAGCTATTGCTAATCTTGACGGACCTGTTCGGACGCATAGACGTACTCGGAACCTCTATAATTTCTGGCACAGGTGCCTGATATGCCGAAAAATACGAAAAATTGACTGTACCGTGCCCGAACGGAGGGACGTGCCAGAATTTGTTGTTAGTGTAAAGCGGGCTTTCTTTGGTCAGAGAGATAGGGGCTGGTATCAGTTTGTCGAAGTTTGCTTATCTTAAATATGAGTAGAACATTTGTAGGCGAGCCATGATACAGTGGAACCTCCATTCAAGGGACTCCCTCGGGACAAGGGCAGGTGTTCCCTGAACTGAGGTTGGGTTGGAGTCAAAGATTAGGTTGAACATTTTTCCGGGACCAAATTGGTGTCCCCTGAATGGAGGTGTCCCAAAGGAGAGGTTCCACTGTAGTAAAAACTAGATAAGACACAAATGCCGAATATGATTAGTGAAACCAAGGATAAATTCGATTTTTTAAAGACGGGAAAAACTGTAATAAGGGAGGATGAGGGTAGTAGTATCTTGAACGTTTAAGGGTTAAGAAAACGGTTCGGTAAAATACGTTTTGCAAAATTACGAAAGTGGCGCTTTTCAATAAAGTACGATTTTATCAATACGTTACTTTGGTCACGGCTCAAAGATTGGTAAAGGCTCAGTGTTATTAGCAAAGTAAAAACTGGCATAGTAGAAAGTACGAGAAATAGCTTCCAATAAAAGCCTCTTTGAAGTAAAGTTATGATCCTCGCAGTTATGAACGCAATTTTAGCAATTGCGTAGAGAAGTTTCGACAAGGTTTAAACCCGTGACCTTGCGATGCCGGTGCGACGCTCTAACCTACTGAGCTAGGAAGCCACTGATGTTGGGAGCTGGTCATTTGTGGGGTCTAAGTTTTCAGGCTTCTCCACGCAGTTGCTAAAGTTGCGTTCATAGCTGCGAAGATCATAGCTTCACGTGATTTCATATCGGCAGGTTAATGTGATTCATTTCAAATACAATTTCGTTCGTTGAAAGCCTCTTTATTGACAAATTGTGTGAGCCAGCTGCAAGGCACCCAGATCATTCCGGCATTAAGAAAACGACAGTGATAGCATATTTAAGTCGTTCATTTCTTGAATAGGGAATGCACACAACAGTTGTAAGCACGAAAAAAGGACGTGATTGACTTAAAGCGTTTTCTTCACACCTAAAAGTTAAGAGAATATTGATCATCCAAGGTTTCCGTGTATAACATCCGAGTTTGCTCTTTTTTTTCGAAGCATCTGGCCTCTAATTCTAATGAAGGGACGTGAGGTAAAAGAAAATTAGCTTCAGCTTGATGGTCATCTCTCTACCTTTGAAAACACTGCCATAGCAATTTTGAAATTTTACTTGTGAAATTATTAATTAACGCTGAATTGTGGCGCCAACACTAAAGAGTAATTTGCCAACCCCTACCAAAAACAACGCAATTGCAAGTAAAGTAGGAGACCAATAGACCATTTTATAGTTGTAGCTAAGTTACCAGGCCTAAGAATGGAAGCGAGTCTGCCGGTGACCCTGCTTTGATAGAAACTTTTGTGCTTTTCTAATGGCAATATAGACTAATTAGAATTATGACAGCATAATTTACATGATAGAAGCAGTGAGGACTGTATCAACACAAGGTCACCGGCAGCCTCGCAGCCATTCATAGGGCAGGTCACTGAGCCAACAACTGTAAAATGGCCTATTGAATGCGCAAATGAACAAAATGGAAACAACTTTTTACAAGAGTGTCAGGACGAAAACTATAGCTGGGCTTTACAGGCTACAATAAACCCTACAGGGGAATGATCTCTAGAACCACCTGATAATTTTGCATTTTTTTTTTCTTTCTCGATCCTTTCTTCCTTCTTGAGTTCGGGGTGCTCTAACTTGTTTCCTCCCATAGTCTTAATGCACGAAAATTTTCGAACATTGATTTTTTTCTGCAAATTTTACCTTTGAAAGATGATGAGTTAGTGATGTCAATGGGGGGTCACCGACTTTGTTTTGGAGAGAACTTGCCCGGACGAACACCCTAAATTTGAAAAAAATCGGGCTTCTTTAGCGAATAAGGCCACAGTGTCTGTACGCCCAAAAATATTGCAATTACATCTTTGAAGTAAAAATGTTCTCTACCAAACTTTGTATACGTGGACTCATCAAATGAATTTAGTTAACTGTTGAGGTTCCTTAAGCTTAGTTTTCATATGTCGGGAAAATCCGAGACGATCGGGGATTTCGCAGCTTCCCGACCGTCCCAGATTTTGCCGACATATCTGAAAATCGCCAGACGCTTGTCCCAGATAAATGGAAAGTGCGCCAAACCAACAGTTCGTCAAACCTTGCAATTTGCAATTAAGAGGATTGGTAACGAGCTAAAACC
Source organism: Montipora foliosa (assembly GCF_036669935.1). Classification (NCBI taxonomy): domain Eukaryota; kingdom Metazoa; phylum Cnidaria; class Anthozoa; order Scleractinia; family Acroporidae; genus Montipora; species Montipora foliosa. The sequence goes on from NC_090879.1 coordinate 33,303,318, forward strand.
ATCGCCGACGTCTCCGACAGTACAAATTTGAGTTTTCATATGTCGGGAATCATCGCCGACGATCGCAAAAATCTGGGAAGCGTAGGGAAAATAGAAACGCTTTCTATTTTCCCGATTCGTCCCCGACCATCCCAGATTATTGGGGATGTCTAAGGTTGAAGGTTTTCATTAGTCGGCAAAATCTGGGACGGTCGGGAAAATGCGAAATCCCCGATCGTCTGGGATTTTCCCGACATATGAAAACTAGGCTTTAGAGAACAAGTTCGCATTTAGCGACCATAGTTTCACGCGCCTTGCAGCCGCAAGATGACAGGATTCCATGTCCCGAGGACAGAAATCTTGAAATTTTTTTAACTTCCCACATGGATTTTTTGTTCATTTTTGGACAATTTGGAGATAATTGTAAATAAAATCTGTTTCTGAAAAGAAAAGTAGGGGTCACCGAACACACAAGATCGTTAAATCCAAGCAAACCTATAGCAATGGCCATCTGCCCTATCATTATTCATTTTAGTACTTAGCGTGTGCGCTCGATGCATGACGTGGCATGTGAATTTGCGTGCGCTGTAAGGATGCGCAGTAGCAATGGGCGAGAACGTCCTTAATTGCCTTTGTCCATACCACCTGCCTGTATTGATCATGCGCGATATCCTATGCTACACAGTCATTCGCCTTTCCAAGCATTTTCAGTAAATAGAAAGTACCTGAAATAACAGACCATAGAAACATCGAGATTTTAGAAACCGTTTCTAGATTCTAACATGTCTGACCAAGGAAACTGGCAAACAAAGCGAGCCACCATCAGAGCAAGAACTGAGTTCATGTTCAACAACGATCTCTTCAGTGATGTGAAGTTTTTTGTTCTAAGTGGCGATGGCAAGAATGATAACAAAAGTAAACAAGTAATCCCTGCTCACAAGTTTGTGTTGTCAGTTAGCAGTCCCGTGTTTGAAGCCATGTTTTACGGTGAACTCGCTATGACAAGTGACTCTATTGAACTGCCTGACTGCGAATACGAGAGTCTGTTGGAATTTTTTCATTACTTGTACAGCGATGAAGTGAACTTATGCGGAAGTAATGTGATGGGAGTGTTGCACTTGGCGAAGAAATACATGGTACCGTCACTCGCTGATAAGTGCGCGGAGTATCTCGTGGATAATGTAGACCCACTGAGTGTTTTTAACGTTCTGCCATCCGCCTTAAACTACGAAGAGGAAGACTTGATTGATGCTTGCTGGACAGTGGTCGATGAGCAGACTGAAGCGGCTTTGAAATCCGATTGTTTTGCAACAATTGAGAGATCTTTACTTGAGGCAATAGCTATTCGAGATACTCTGTTCATCGATGAAGTCGACCTCTTTCGAGCTGTTGACTTATGGGCTACAAGTAAATGCCAAATGCAGGGCCTAGCAGCTGATCGGGAAAGCAAAAGAAAGATTCTTGGTGAACGAATTGTGAAGTCCATACGCTTTCCGGTAATGAACCAAGAGCAATTCTCAGCAGTTGTTCTTGATGCTAAAATTCTGACCCCAGAAGAAGTAGTCCTCTTTTTCCAGTTCTATAGCTCAACTCTGACTTCGCCGATTGGATTTCCAGAGAGCAAGCGGCCAGGAATCATTTATCGATGTGGAAGGTTTGATAGATTGCTTCACAGTTGCTGGTTTTACGCCACAAATGGATTCACTGACTAC
>NC_090879.1:33307508-33320008 GCF_036669935.1 Montipora foliosa
ACCACTTTGTACGGATAGGACCAGAAAAATGACTACTGTCTCAAGCAACTGCTCTCCAACTTCTCGACGATAAACGCAATGCTAAATGCAAGAAACCATCTTCATAACATACCAGCTTTATTTTCTTCTTGCAGTCTAAGGAACATACAAGGTACTATCATCAGCCGTCCACAATACTTTATGGTAATTATTAGTACAGAATTTAATTGCATGAGCAAGACACTATTAAAGAAACATAGTTGGATCCATCCTTTATTATTTCAGCTAGATTTTGTAACGTGGCTATCTTTTGTTATAGAAGACTGGTTCATTAAAAGGGTGCAATTCTAGAGTTATGATCGGCTTAGCCATCATGCTATATGAGCTATTATACCATGCTATACAAATATCACTAATTATCGTGCTCAATCTTGCGGAATATCGCCTGATTTTAGTATGCAGGCGATATTCCACGCGATTTCGCAGGATAATTGTTAACTGTACGCATCCGTTTTTTGGTTTTTACAAAATAAAGTTGGGAAGATTTACCCATAATTATTAAGCGTTTTTAATAAAACAATTATTCCACTGGCGCTTGTTGGTTATGTTGCTCGGTATCTGAAGCTAAATAGCAAGAAATCAGCTGATATGAAACAAGTTCTTCTTCCATTTTTGGCTAGCCTAACGTTTGCCGTGAACACGATGATAAATTTCTCTGTTGACTGAAACTACTGCATACCAAAAAAATGTAGATTGTTTGGAATTTAAGAAATGACAAACTGCATGAACTTTTAGGTTATCGTGCATGATACTCATCGTGAAGGTTAGTTCTCACTGTCCAAAGATGACTGAGCCAGTGAGTTCTTTGCTACATTATGTGGAAGTTGTCTTGCTCCTGCTGGAAGCTGAAAAGGTCGTTTTTTCCCTTCTTTTCGTCTTTTTAAGTCAAACAAACTCTTTTATTCAGATTAAATATTCGTGTTGTTATTGACTCTACTAGCTGTATGAGTTTTTGCACACATGATTTATTTGAATAGCATGTATCAATTGCCCAATATTGTAAGTAATATTGAATGTGTGTGTGAATCATGGTGTGAATGTGTTTTATATGCTTTTGAAAATTTTGTCTAACGAGAGATTATTTTCAAATGGGGTGTACCAATTGCTGGTGGACGAACAAAAGGAGATAACGTTTCGGTAACAACAAAGCGGTGACGACGAAAATTGGTCTTGCAGTAAGTTAAGAGGAGGATGGCTTCCTTCGCGTGTATTTTGGATGCCGTTTCTGTAAATTGCAGGGTGGTGGCTTTTAATATCACAAACTCAGTGTGATAACTCGGAGGTGACTCTCAGTTAATCAAAATGGCGTTCTACATTCAAATATTTCTGGCGGCCGCGTAGCTATGCTGGCATAAATTAGGAAAGGCTGGGAACCGATTAACTATGCGCATACATTACAGTAACAAGCTAAAGTCTTCAGGCAAGCATTAGATACTGGGGTATTTAGTTGCAGCTATTGCAAAGAAACTAAAACAACTTCATTCCAACATGTCTATCCATGAATACTGGCAAATGAAGAGACCTACTATCAGAGAGAGAACCAAGTTTATGCTCAACAACGATCTTTTCAGTGATGTGAAATTTGTTACTTGCAAAACCTATGGCGATTGTGACGAAAAAGAAGGGATTTCAGCTCACAAGTTTGTGCTGTCAATTGGCAGTCCTGTGTTTGAAGCCATGTTTTACGGTGAGCTAGCGGACGTTAGTGACTCAATTGAACTGCCCGATTGCGCTTCATTTACAGCGATGAAGTCAACTTGAGCCGAAGTAATGTGATGGGAGTGTTGTACTTGGCGAAACAATATATGGTACCAACACTCGCCGGGAAATGCACGGAATATTTGCAAAATCATGTGGATCCATCGAACGTTTTCAATATTCTAACAACGGCTGAAAAGTATGGGGAGAAAAAGCTTGTGTCTCGTTGCTGGGGAGTGGTCGACAGACACACACAAGTGGCTGTGAAGGTTGATGGATTTTCGGTAATCGAGAAGTCCTTATTTGACGCACTAGTCATAAGGGATTCACTGAGTGTCAAAGAGGTGGACTTGTTTCGAGCCGTTAATTCGTGGGCAACGAAAAAATGCAAAAAGCTAAGCCTACCATCTGATGGTAGAATGAAACGAAAGGTTCAGGGAATATTTGTTTATATTCTTGCCTCATTTGCTCAAGGCTATCGTCAGCCAAGAGTAAAGTACTGAATATTGGAAGTGCATGATTTGTACAATGTGCTTCCCCTTTAAGTTTGAACCTGATACACCAGTTCATCTCTGAGAAAGTATGCTTTGAAAATTCGACATTTTGCAAAAAATGTGTGGTTTCCACCCAAGAATTTATCAGGTTTTGATGGCCAATAACTGGGCGAGGCTCGTTATCGAAGCCAAAAGGCTTACAGTGCGACGCGCCTTACAGTGGCCACCTAACAAAGTTCTTTAAAACTTATACGCCAATCAGGGTGTGGGAATTTGATTGACAGTCAACCCTTCTTGCAAAGTTCGCGGTTGTACATTGAACACCATTGCATGGGTTGTTGATTTGACGTACTTACACGTAATTGTCAAATGTGAAAGTTTGTTGGGTGGCCACGGTAAGGCACGTTGCACTCTAAAACTGGAGATTTAATTAACTAAGTTTAACAAGTTCTTTTACCTTTTGAAGTCAATTTGAGAATGGCATGATGCCTTTCGTGAGCACACTCGTATGTTAATGAAACAAAATGTGAGCAATGGCGTCAACAAATATCCCCTTATTCCCCTAACACTTGCACTTTACACTTGTTCATGCGCATGTATGATGATAGACTATAGTTGCTTGTCAACAGGCGAAAGGACAATTTTAGCTGTGCTTTTCCCCGTTGTCAAAACAGTAGTTTATCATCCTTCTCACCTGAGCATTTCAAACAGCATTGGTCAGTGGCACTACATGAATGATATACAAATTCCCAAGGAGATTTATCGGCCCAGCTGTTAGAATCAAGCATCATTTGATCTGCAATTTGTGTAAGTATGGTCGTCCTTCACTTTCTTCAGTGACGCGTTTTGAAAAAAACGGAAAAAAAACACAAATATAATTGCGACGTATCCTAGCAGCAAGCGAATCCTTTTGACCTGATTTTTTTAGTCCCCAGAAAGAAAAGCAAGAAAATAAGGAAGCACCAATGCATGTCAAAGATTATTTCAAAAGCAACATAAAAGCCTTCTTCGAAGGCCATTTCCGAGTTCATGTCTGCATCATCTTCAAAGCGAGTAAGTGCGAAGTTTTTGTGATGGTAATTAATTCTACTTTACATATGAAAAGATAACTTAGGGACGGAACATTAGAAAAGTGATGGGGGGGGATGGGGAAAAAACCAAAAAAAAATTCATGCAAGGGAAAATGCCAAGAAAAAAAATTCATGCAAAGAAGAAGGTAAAGAAAAAAAATTCATGCAGAAGGAAGGTCCAATTGTCACTTTTGTTTACAGTGCATTTCACAAAACTTTTGACAGGCGATTTGCGAAATTCGTTGTAAATAAATTTCATAAGTTCGCTTCGAACTTGGGAATTTCAATACGTAACTGTCAATCAAAGGGCAAACTTTGAAAGTGTTAAAAAGGGTTGACAGCCCTACACGACTCCCTTGTACGTGGTCTGGTTTCTGTTCCCTTTGTCATAATTTTGCTCTCATGATCAGTACATATTTGAATGAATCAATGATGAATCAATGATGAAATGGTATATGAAATGAATCATATATGAACTGCGGATATGAAATCAAGTTAAGGTATGATCTTCGCAGTTATGAACGCAATCCCCGTTGAACCCCGTTGAAGTCCTGAAATTTTCAGGCTTCTCTACGCAATTGTAAAAATTGCGTTCATAACTGCGAAGATCATAGCTTTACTTGAAGTAAAAGACTAATGATCTTTTTCTTCGAATTTGCTGCCATCATAAAAAGTATTCAGTCAATAAAATGTCAGGCTAATGCGCACATTTATGCTTAAAATGTGAAGTCGGGGTGCACGTTTGTAAATCTCTAATTCCGCGGCCACTTAAAACTGAGCTTAGTTGTAGAAAGAACTTACCCTTGCTATCTACAACAAGTACTTTTGAAGGGGACAAGAAAAAAGCAAAGCAAAAAATGAAATGACGGTCATATTGGCATCCCAAACAAATGCTTTATTGTTGTAGCATACTTCATTTTGTCTACTTGACCTTTCCAGACTTTGTTTGTGGTTTAATTTAATACTGTTTGTTTTTATGTTTACACCAGGACGAAAAGAAATCACTGTTTTCATGGACGGAGTAGCGATTGAGAAATACATGCAAACCTTTTGAAACCAGGGCTTTGTCGTCTCTTTTGGATAGTATCCACACCGAAGCTATCGAAAAGAAAAGGCCCTTGAAAGGAAACCCTTTTAAAATCGGTGCCCATACCTACAAACTGTGGATATATACACAGTTATTACATCTAATCACTGACTTTAACAGTGTTTACTTTCCTTTCCATGGTGCTTAATGACTCGTGTTTTAATATCTCTTTTCCGAGTGTTTTCGTTTTCGAAGCTTTTTTGTAACATTTTTCAAAAAATAAACATTAATCAACAGATCTCTACCTTCACAAACTTAATTTGTATTTGCGTTTGGATGACACATTTTTTGCATTTTGTAAAACTGACCATATTTCTGATTTCTAATAAACTTATATGATAAGCAAATGGAGAGTGAGTTGTCTTATCCAACGTTAGATGGTTTCCTTACTTACTTGACCCATAAAGGCGCTGTTACACTCAGCAATTTTTCGAGCAACTTGTCTCTCAATTTTGTTTCGACAAGAGTTCTCACACTGCAAAGCTATTCGCTTGACGGTTGTTACAATGGGCAACGTTTCCTGCAATTTGTCTCGCTTTCGATGATCTCATGAGGTTAAAGGAACATTTCACTGGCTGATGACGCAATCCGTTGCGAAACAAGTTGCAGGGCAAATTTCACAGCACGCATTGCTTGAAACCTTCGTTGCTAATTTGCGTAAACCAATGCGCAAAGTAGCAATGGATTTTACTTTCCGCGAAGGGTTTTGCAATTTGTCTCACCTTGGTTTTGGCAGTGGTAAAGTGTGCAACTTGCAACTTGTCTCGTTATTTCATAAAAAATCGCAAAATGCAACAGAGTCTTACATTAAATTAGGGTTTCAGTTTAAAACGTAAGTTAAACATTCGGTTGCGTCACATGACCCGGATATCAAAATACCATCACTTTTACCCTTGCGACGGAAATTGTCTTAATTAAAGGCCATAGTATAGGTTGCCGGTAGCCTTTTGTTCCCTTGAGGCTCAAATCAGCACTTTCAACCAACTGTGCTATTTGGAAGGATTGAATCTACCCCAACTGTTTCACATAACATCAAATGTTATGGTAGGTGCGCCCATTAATAGGACATAAAAGTTTATCATAGCAACGAAAAAGTCTTCTTCAAAAAATGCCCTATATTTTGACTTCAAAAGCTTACATCTCAGAAACGAACTCGGTGAGCCCCATTTTCTATTGCTCAAAAGTGGTTAGCAGGCTAAGATAAATTCTTTGCAAAGGTATAAAAAATTCCCTGCAGCGGATTGAGAGCCACCTTAAAATTTTCCACTTGTAAGGGGGGCTATGAATCCGCTCCAGAGAATTTTTCTAACTTTGCAGCGGATTTGTTAGTTCCCTAACTATTATTCCAAGAATTGAACTACTTTCAAATGCAAACACATTCTTTTGCTTTGCTTAAAAACACTACCGATAACTCGACGTAGTAAGCCCTATGAAGAACTTGGAAATTTATTAAGAAAAAAAAAAAGCCTTCTTTATTGCTGATGATTTCATTCATTTCTTATGCAGAAGAACAGGAAAAAATTTCACCCGTAGTTTCCCGTCTATTTTGTGATCTTTGAATGTTGCAAATGTCACGTCTCTTTTCCTTATCACGTTAAAAGTCTGATGTTAAGGGTGATCAGCAAAAGTGTTTTTTTTTCTTTTCTTTTAAAACTGGCTTACACTCATATTACAAAACAGTTCCAAAGAACTAAATAAAACATCACTTTTAGCAACTCAAATATAGCACTGTGATTTTGATTGTCATTAAAGTAACAATGGCTGTTGAAGTTATATGAGAAACTAAATATCAAAATAACGAGTAAATCTAGCATTTTACTATAGATCTAAGCTTTCTGTCATAATTTCACTTACAATAATCTCAGTCAGTTGGTTTAGTTAACGCTGTAAACTTCTTTAAAACCTTTGGAGCTTGTTCTACTGGCATAACCATGATTGTTAACCCATTCTACTTTTTTTACAATTTCGGCAATCACTGAAGCGTCAGGCTCTGCTAGGTAAACTTCTAGCACCTTCGACATCGATTCTGGAAAAACAAAAACAAAATAATAAAAACAGCTCTAAATATAGCTGGTTCTTTCGAGCATTCACAATGCGCCGATGCGAATGGCTGCGTGCAGGACGATGCTGTCTCCGAATTCCTTATAAAAGATGACGTTTAGAGATCTATGGGAGAACGGAAATACCAAAAGAGACATCACGAGGTGATAAAATGAGCCCTCTTCACCAGTTAACAAAAAGCCAGAAAAGGCTGAACGAAAACAGTTTTTCCACCAATGTGAAGTATATCCTTTAAATATGCTACTGTGCATGCATGTGGAAATTACATTTGTGACGAAAGTGTGTTAGAGGAAACTTTGAATTGTTTACTCTACGAAGCTACAATCATAGACAAAACTGTTGGGAAGCTTAGCACTTTTGACGTCTTCATTGCTTCTTTCCTCTCCCCCCTCATTCAATGTTGTAAAAAACTGAATGTTTTAGTGGAAAATTGTTGAGTTATCTCCCAATATTGAATAGGGTGGAGGGGTCTATATAAGAGAAGGTGAAACTATTTCTTTTGCGCTTTAACAGAAGCGGGTTGAAGTACATACAGCTCTGGTGTGGTTCATTTACATAACCTTCCCAACTACCTTTGTCTATTGTTGCAGCTCGTTATCATGCCATCTTAGGCCTATTTGATTCCTATCGTCAATTTTCCAATTTGAACGTACTCTTGTTTTCTCAGTTAAACTCGAACTTCACTTACCATTTTTTTGGAAATTCCAGCGTGACATCATCGCCAACCAGCACAAATGGCGCCCAGTGCTTTATAGCGCAATACTGCTTTGACTCTCGGAAATATTTCATTGTTTCTTGAAGAGCTGCACTTGCGCTTTTTCCATCTACCAGGTGCTGGTAGAAGCTTCTCATGAACAGCAACGTTACCTCGTCATCAATTGCCCAGAGTGACACCAAAACAGACCGAGCTCCAGCACACAGGAAAGCCCTAGCAATTCCCACCACTCCCTCAGACTTCACTTCTCCCCGGCCACTGTGACAACAGCTCAGCACAACTAGCCTTGCTCGAAGAGAAATTGTCTGAACATCCGACATTTTCAAAATGAAGTCTTCCTCTTTGGGGATTTGCGATTTCCGTTCGTTATTTGGGGCTAAAGCAATTTCTCCCGTTTTTTGGCATCCATGTGCTGCAATGTGAACTAAAGCGACTGATTTCATACATTTCAGTACCTCAGCTTTCGTGGCACTTTTTCCAGTCAGCGGCTTTGTCTGCAGAAGTTGTCCAATCATCTCTACTTCTTGCTTTGCAAACGGAAGCTGCTGCAAAATGGGTTCCCCTTTCTTGTTAGTAACTTCCTCCAACCACAGATCACCTACAAGCAGTGCGCCAGTCTTACTGTGGAAGTCATCAGGTGCACCAACGATCACATTAAAAGCGGTCAACGAGGGAATGGTGCGGATCCTGATAGATTCACTCAATGCAGAATATGGAGCCAAGCAAAATGGTCCATCGGAAACAACGATTAACTCATTTCCTTGGAGCAAGTCTGCAATTGGCCCGAGTAAGACTTCATACAACGGTTGTAAAGAGTTACCAGAGGATGAAGATGGTACAACTGCTTTCTCACTGATAGGTTTTTTGCTGCAAGACAGGTCATTGCGTACTGGATCCAATGAACGATTCTCGCATCTGACACCATCCCCTACGCCAATCCCAGTCAAAAGAGTTTCCATCAACAAATCAGCACTTCCATTTGCGATTTCGCTTTGTCGAAAGCTGATCTTGCTGTCTTTTCTTAGCACCCAAAACATGATCTTGTTCTCGTCAAGTGCCACAAAAACGGCTTGTGAAGGTAAAAGCTCTAATGCAGCTGTAAGAGTTTGATTCGGAGCAAGTGCAGAAAATGACTGAGAGTCAATGCCGTATTGATCTTGCAAAATATCCATCAAAGCCTGTGCTCGACCTTTCTCAGCAGCATACAAAGCTTCTTCAATCTCTCCATTCTTCAAAAGTGTCCTCCACAGAGCAGTGTATGACACGCGATAATAATCACGAAAAGTTACTTTTAATTCATCTTCTGACTTCAGACTATGCCTTGTTTCATCAAAATGTTTTATACTTGAACGATCGATAACAACTGAGTGCACTAATCAAGGAACCCAACAATTCATGATCATGACCTTGCGAATACCACGCGATTCCCTCTCCTAAACAGTTTCCAATTTCCTTGAAAATACTAAGACTGTGTTCATGGTAATCCATGGCTTCCTTGAAATAACCTACCTTGCAAAAGGCATTTCCCAGATTTAAATACGCTGATCCCTCCCAAGCCCTATTACCTACTTCTTTAGCAATACTAAGATGTTTTTCGTAGTACTCAATGGCTTTTTTAAAATTACCTAGACTAAGATACGCATTTCCCAGCCCTTTTACCTACTTCTTTAGCAATACTAAGATCTTTTTCGTAGTACTTAATGGCTTGTTTAAAATTACCTAGATTGCGATAGGCATTTCCCAGATTTCCATAGGCTGATCCCTCCCCAGCCCTATCCCCTACTTCTTTAGCAATACTAAGATCTTTTTTGTTGTACTCAATGGCTTGTTTAAAATTACCTAGATTTTGATAGGCATTTCCCAGATTTCCATAGGCTGATCCCTCCCCAGCCCTATTACCTACTTCTTTAGCAATACTAAGATCTTTTTCGTAGTACTCAATGGCTTGTTTAAAATTACCTAGACTAAAATACGCATTTCCCAGATTTCCATAGGTTGATCCCTCCCCAGCCCAATTACCTACTTCTTTAGCAATACTAAGATCTTTTTCGTAGTACTCAATGGCTTGTTTAAAATTACCTAGACTAAGATAGGCATTTCCAAGATTTCCATAGGCTGATCTCTCCCCAGCCCTATTACCTACTTCTTTTGCAATACTAAGATGTTTTTCGTAGTACTCAATGGCTTGTTTAAAATTACCTTGACTAAGATACACATTTCCCAGATTTCCATAGGCTGATCCCTCCCCAGCCCTATTACCTACTTCTTTTACAATACTAAGATGTTTTTCGTAGTAGTCAATGGCTTGTTTAAATTTACCTAGACTAAGATAGGCATTTCCCAGATTTCCATACGTTGATCCCTCCCCAGCCCTATTACCTACTTCTTTAGCAATACTAAGACGTTTTTCGTAGTACTCAATGGCTTGTTTAAAATTACCTAGATCAAGATAGGCATTACCCAGATTTTCATATGCTGATCCCTCCCCAGCCCTATTACCTACTTCTTTTGCAATACTAAGAGCTTTTTCGTAGTACTCAATGGCTTGTTGAAAATTACTTAGGCTAAGATAGGCATTTCCCAGATTTCCATAGGTTGATCCCTCCTCCGCCCTGCAGCCTATTTCTATGAAAATAGGTAATGCTTGTGCATAATGTTTTATGGCCTGTTGATAATCAGGTAGGTTGAGGTAAGCACTGCCGAGATGAAAATGAGCTCTTCCTTCACGATCCCTGTCTTCTACACTTATCGCAATGGCAAGCTCTAGCATTTGCTGCTCTACAGCCTCTAACTTCCCATCTACCATTGTTCAATAACTAAATGACAATTAAAACTTCTTCGATGAGATGATCCAATGTCAAATCAAGGATGAAGCTGGAAGGAAAGGAAGATAAAGACGCTTGATGTTTAATGTGCTTTTTAGCTTCGAGACGAAAACGTTTATCCCGCCCTATTCCCTCCCAGGGTGGCTAGTTAGGGGTGGTATCAACGGGTTAACAAGGCGGGTTTGCCCTCACCTTTGCGGGAAAGAAATCACGATTCTAGATAAAATAATTCATTTGTTTTGTTAGCAAATAAACGGCCAAGATTGTGACAAGCAGAGCTGCACCTTGGAGTTTAAGTAACAGAGCGAAAAGCATGAAGTAATAAAAGGTTTTGGATGACTGCAGCTTACCAATAACTCCAAATCACACTCTCCTTTTTTTCACAAGTCAACCACTGAGGAAAAGAGTTCTGCTTTACTTGCTTAATCATCCAACAGAAAAAAAAAAAGAAAACTCATATCGAGTTCGGCAGTTGCAAAATTTAGCATAGCCTTGCCAATGAAAACCGAGTGAGCCAGAATGCTAGCACAATAGTGAACAAACGCTTTGGAAAGAACAAGAGCTTTAAATATTTCTTATGAAATATTGCTTCTTGAATCTTTACGCATTCATGCCACCTTGTTTTGCATGTGACTTACCAATTGCTAACCCTAATCCTAACCCTAACAAAACGCGTTTCATTTAATCGAAGGTCTAAACGCCACTTATGACTAAAAACCCACCACAATGACAACTTAAGCAAAGAAGAAATTAAGGGAGAGGACTCCTCATATTATATCCTATTCATTTATTGGATCTTTGTTGACTGGGTGTTCACAATAATTTACAAATGCACGCCAAGGATCATTGGTTCATTGAGCACGTTAGAAAATTTATTTGTCAGCTATTGGAGCTTTAAAATTACAAACTGTGAAACATCATAAGTCCATCACGTGTAGAAAGGACTTTCATTGCGTTTGGGTAAGAACATGATCCTTTATGTTCGAATCATTTTTGACGGGCAAGGGGTGGGGGCATTAAGGTCTATTAGTGACTGCAAGCCCCCCCCCCCCCCCTCCCTTAAAGCTGGAAGGAAAAAGAGATAAAGACGCTTGATGTTTAATCTGCTTTTTAGCTTCGAGACGAAAACATTCCAAAATACATTGTTGACGCATGCATGATATGGACTAAACTTATTCATGTTATTTAGCAATTATTGAATGAGGCTGAGTATGATATGAAGAATTCTGCAGGTCGAGGAGGGTGTTATCCACCAAGGCCGAAGACCGAGGTGGATAACATCCTCTGAGATCTGCAGAATTCTTCATATTCTACGAAAGCCGAATTCAATAATTGCTTTATTATTCATTCAAAATATTTTCTTCGCTTAAACTTTTAAACCTACTCGCAGCCATTTTTCTGCTCAACAAAAATAACACAATCTCGTCCCAAGCTTTTTTCGGTCAATGGTTCAATCATTTGCAGCGGGCTGCACTTTTGACATCATTTTGACGTCATCGGTTCAATAATCTGCAGCGGGCTGCACTTTTGACGTCATTGATTCAATATGACGAAGTTTCTTTCCAAATTTGGTGAACAGCAGGTGGTTATGGTGAATTATGCTTGTGGTTTTAACCAATCAGAAACGGGGAATATTTTGAAGGAATAATAAAGTCAGATATTTGTGGATGCCTTGGTTGTGAATAACACATATCCTTTAGTTTGTCTTTTCGACTTAAATGTAAGAGAGACCCCCCCCAATAAAATCGTCCCTAAGTTGATGGTAATGCATCGCAACAGAGGACTTAAGGTAGTTGAAGAGAGCTGAAAGAATGATTTTGCTACCAAATGCAGGAGTGGTATCGATAAGGCGGGACAGTGAACTGCCACGAGAAAAGAATAGCGACAATTAAATAGTCGTGTATCGATGGAGTTTTCGAATAAGATAAAAAAACAAGAAAGTGTGAGATAAGAACTAAAGTTTAGCACGAAACAGGACTTAAGCTAATATCGATCAACGATTTACTTCTACACTGATGAAAAAGGTATACGTCAAGTGCTACCATGACTAAAAAATCAATTCTCTTTTTTCTTTGGATTTCAAAACTATGTTAACTAAGCGCTTAGTGACCCAAGTTTTAAGCCTTGATTTCAAAAAGACACCTGTTTATTTTAACTAGAATTTTCCTATTTAATGGTCCGCCATTACCAGCTTTGAAATATTTGAGAGAGCTAGATCGAGGAGAAAATAACGTCAGAGACTCATGAATGTAAGAATGCAATGGGTGTGTAAGAGGCTTAATTATTATGCAGCACCGGAGTTTCGGGCTTTCAGACTTTTAAACTAGTGTTTTGCATATAAAATGAACTGCATTTTAAGCTGTTGAGTAAATGATGTCCCTATCCCTATATCCAACCCTCTGAGGTCCCATCGGTCAGATTTGAACGTGAGTATTTGCGGACTGTGAAATCCAAATTTATACTCAAAGTAAACAGCCTTTGGATAAATATCGAAGCTCAAAATGTTGCCAG
>NC_090879.1:33325008-33337508 GCF_036669935.1 Montipora foliosa
TTAATAATTTAGTCAATATCATTCTTTACGTTAAACATTCAGCTATTTTTTATCTATTTGTAATTATAATAAAATTAACTCTTTTGATGTAGCTTTATATTTTTAGCATAGCTAAATTTATTTTTACCGGTATTTTATTGATTGTAATAATTGTAAAGTGCATTTCACAAGTTAGCGCGGTCTTAAGCGATTCTCAAAATCCTAATTAAGAAAACCTTGAACTAAATTCAAAATTCAAAATCCTAAATACTCCAGTCTCGTTTAAAAACAATCACTAATGATTCTAAACTAGACCCTCAGTGAGGGTACACTAGTTTGCCTATGGTAGGTGCACAGTTCCACACAATTTTTTTCAAGGTGGGGGGGGGGGGGGGGGTATTAAGACCATTTAAGGGGTCACCCAGATGTCATACCAGCAGAGGCACTTTGGCTCACAGGTCCTCACACGTTCGTACGACGAAACAGATCCTTTCCTGAGGTTAAAAACCTGGCTACCGGCCTATTAATTAATCATTTGTCAGAAAGAAGAAATTCCAGTCCTCTTTAGAAAAAATAAACACGCATTGCTTACGTGTGGTAGTGACGTAATACAGCGATTTATTCCATATAAAATGTCAACTGAGCTGTGTGTTGTCTTCCAGGATATTCAAGTTGTTCTTGCGTAATATGTAGTTCTAACAATGCACGATATTGTTTTGGTTTTGTCTATCATTGTATACATAGTGCCATGGTAGAAGTCTTGGGTGTAAATAGCCTGAGAAGACATGTGGTTTCTAGCAAAGTACTGAATCCAGAAAGACTGAAGAAAATAAATGGGAAGTGAGAAACATTGGCTTCTGGGCTGAAACGTTGATAATTTTCAAGCTCCCTCACAACGTCTTTCACCACAAGTAGAAGCGTGCCCTCTGAGCAGTTTTGTAATACTAAAATTCACTAAAGTTATCCCATCCGGAGGGG
This sequence comes from Montipora foliosa, assembly GCF_036669935.1. Lineage (NCBI taxonomy): Eukaryota > Metazoa > Cnidaria > Anthozoa > Scleractinia > Acroporidae > Montipora > Montipora foliosa. Next base: position 33,325,966 of record NC_090879.1, read on the forward strand.
TTAATATCTGGATGGGTGACCATACCCCTTCGTAAAACAGAAGCATTGGACCGAAAATACTATTAACGCTAACAAATGCGAACTCAGCAAGGTACAGATTTTGTTAGCTTGCTTTGTGCAAAAACAAATATTGATGCAAAAGTAAATTGATACACAGTTTTTAGAAAGAGCAGAAGGAAGTTTCCAGGCCGGTAGCTCGAGAATAACATATTTACGACATGAAAACAACATTTATTTTGAACCGTGAATATAGAATATAAAAAGTTACGATCAGCGACAAACATTTTGGGAGATTTTTGCTACGTCCAATTTTATTATTGTACTTTTGGTTGCACAAATAAATCGCAAAATCGAAAGTGACATTGCCGGAATTCAGCGGGCGCCGTGATTAAGTTACCGCGGCATGTTTACTCGCCAAACAGTGAAGCATCTGTGTCAAAAGATGGCAAGATACCGGGTTTTCGTAAGTTTATTTTTCTGTCAAGTATTATAAAGTTTGACAATAAATGAGCGAATTCAAAACAAAGATCACAATCGCCCAAACTCTGAGTGAGGTTTGTTTCTGCAAAGTCAAAAATTTACTCTCCAAGACGAGGTTATTTATCACCAGGTAATTCCATCATTTTGGAAATAGCAGCTAGTTTATTATTCATCGGCGTCACAATTTTTTGCTGATTTTGGGGCTCATTTTGTTGAAACTCAAGCACTCTTCCAACAGACCTCTTTATTTTCGTGACACCTTTCCTGCTTACAGAGCAATACTAAAAATATCCTCTCGTATCACGTTTCAACATTCAATACACAACATGATATTATAATTCATAAAGGCAGAAAATATCACAGAATCCTTTTCCAGCGAAACATTTTATCGAAACAAAGAACATAAGATGCACTAAAACGCCATTCGCGTTGCAATGTCTTTCGACGCCATTGCTGGTTAACGAGAATAACAAACTCACGAGGCTGAATGTATATTTATATTTAATTAAGTTAGCACAACAGAAAAACGCTAACCTCATTTTGACACGAAAATGCTTTTCTGTTTGCCATAAAAACTATCCAGTTATGATGAATTCATAAAGGCCACCTTTTCCAGCGAACAATTTTTTGAAACAAACAACATATTTGGAGGCGAAAACCTCTTCCTATTTCATTGCGTGCGTGAAAACAAGAAACTCAATCGTGTCAAATTACTATGTGCTTCAGCTGGTTTAAACCCTTTCCTGAAGAACCTTTTCCTTGAATAACAAGAAAATGCTTTACTATTGCCATAAAAACTATCCAGTTAAGCTCGCATATCATAAAACATGATGAATTCATAAAGGCCACCTTTTCCAGCGAACAATTTTTTGAAACAAATAACATATTTGGTATTAGAGGCAAAAACCCCTTCCTATTTCATTACGTGCGTGAAGAGAAAAAGCTCAATCGTGTCAAATATGCGCAATATTACAACGAGTGTTAAGTATTTATGAGTCAATGAGTCAATGAGTCATGAGTCAATGAGTCAACGAGTTAGTGCAGTTAATTAAAACATAAAATAAAAGCTAAAATTTCAGAGTCTGGCCTAATCACTGAAACGAGTGCTTATATTGACTGTGAGTCTCATTGACTCATGACTCATGACTCATTGACTCATTGACTCGTTGACTCATTTCACTCATAAAACATGCGTTCTCTATTACAACGAACTAAAATTTCAGGGTCAAACCGTTTCTATGAAGAACCTTTTCCTTGAATAATGAAGCACAAAATAGACGACAAGCTTTCTTTCAAACAATTCTTGGCTGTCACATTTCCATTTTTTTTTTACCTGAAGACTGTGCCGAGTTGATCACAGATCCACTTAAGGTGTTTGATTCGTTCTCTGTCTTTGTTGAACCCATAAGTTACCAGAGAATTTTCCATTTGGTTTCCGTGTTCTAAACAACAGCACACTTGGTAAAATCTTAGAAATGCAACTCACTTTGATTTCGGCTCGACTAGCGACAGATTCTTGTCGAAGTCCATTACTCGTCGCTTTTGAGATTCCAGTTGTTGTTTTTTTCTCCGCCTGCCTAGTTTATCCAACTGACTTTCCCTTATTGAACTCCATAAGGATATATTTTGGTTAAGGATCCACTAAAACGCCATTCGCGTTACATGACTTTCGACGCCATTGCAGGCTAAGTTAATGATTCTCCTGTGTCCACCAGAGAAATCTACGCATTTCCACTACCCTCTCGATCCTAAGAAAATACGCGCAGAAGGCTCTATGCACAAAGACACCACTTACCAGAGGAGTGACAGGCAAGACTTTTACCGAAACGGAAAAAAAATAAATAAATAAAACAAACAAACGAAACGGAGACCCCGACTGGGTTTGCCATACTGGCAACCCAGTAATAAGTTTTACAACCATTGTTGCTAACTTTTTTCCAAGCGTTTTTTTCTGTTAATTCAGTAAAAGTTTGTTAGCGTGTGCTATGTTTCATTGATAAACCAATCGAACTTCATGAAAATAAAATCGAAAATCAGTAAACTTGCGTAAAGAAAGGATTATCGATTTTGATTGAAAAACAATAGCGCTACCATTTTATTATAATTGAAGCGTGACCGCCTTTTGAAACTTACCGCATTGTTTCGAATTTATGCACTCCCCTATTTTAGACATTCTCATTGGTTACGTCATTTGATGACTACCTGTCAAAATAACTCTGAAGTAGCGCATACTTCTGCTCTCAAATAATTAATTAATGCACTTAAGTTAATTTTCTCACTTCCGAGAAGCGCGCAATTAACTTTATTAATTACTTGATCGACCAAACTAACTGTTATTTTTAAGGCTTCAAAAACTCTTCCCTCTCTCTTCTCTCTCCGTCTCTTGAAAACTCCAACTTCTATAACTTTGCAAAATCTTAAGTTCAAGATACGGCTTTCCCAATATAACTGAGAAGAAAACGGACGAAAATAGAGAGACTACATGGCAAGTAAAAGATACCAATCTCGGAGAGATATTTCTTGGGTGTTCGCAACACTAGCAGCGTTTACATTGATAATGTTCTTTTACCTTTTATTGATCAACGTCAGCTACGATTGCGACCCAGATGAGAAAAGTAAAGATTGTTTTGAGTTCAAACGTTGGGATATAGCGCGTATATTTTCCAATGTTCCAATCGATTGCTCAAGCGCCGCAATCCTGAATGGATCGGTGGAAGTCGTGTGTTACGAGATTGTCTTCGATTCCAGCAAAGCGGTGGGTGCAAGCTACGGTGTTTTCTAAATATCAATTGGTGGGTTGCAGCTCTTGGCGACTGATGAAAAAGGATACTAAATTGATTACCAAGCTAAAAATTGTCACGGTGGTTGCCTAAATTGGCTTCTCCGTGGCGATTGCGTTTGTTCAATCTACTCAGTTGCGTGTCTATGTCGTATCCAAAATGTTAGTTACCACATTACAAGCGTCCACAGTTATTGTCGCTGCATGGATATTTTTATTCCGCTTTACTTGAAAAGATCTGTTGGAAGAAATAAAGGAACGAGATCTTGAACACGTGGAAAATCTGGTGCTAGATCCGGAAAACAGGAACATTGCTGATTGAGACCAAACTCTGTCTGAAACGTTATGCGAGAAGCATCACCGATGTGAAAGATACGTAAAGGATGCGAGAGGATTGGGAAACCTGGGTTTGGTTCTTCAAATCTGGAATTTGGATTTCAAATCGACACAAAATCGAACAACATGATTGGCCGTTAGTTTTTTTCATTGAAATCTCTTTCCCCAGAACGCAATTCGACATTACCATTCTCGAGTTTAAAACTCGTGATTAACCAACTATTTCCCCTAAACATCCGAAAATGACATGACATAGCCCGTTTATAATCTCTTATGTTGGAGGCTGTGGTAATAGCTAGAACATAATCCGCCACAGCATCGAAGGAAAGATGGTAAAACACAACTTTGTTCATTCAATAAATTTCAAACCTTATTACTTTTACGTAAACTTGACCATGTACAATAAACAAATTTTGATTATGATCATTAATTTACTTGTCTGATGTCTCCTTTGAGACGCGGATTTCCACTTAGGAGACTTGATGATAATCAAGATGCACAAGAAACCAGACCTCGATTGTTCAAAAGGTGGATAACGCTTTCCACCAATTGAGTTGTCCAGTGGATAGTGATTTATCATTGGATAAGTTGTTGTAGTTGCTCTCGCGAATTGTGGATAATTCTGAATTCTGGTTTCTGGTTTCCGGATTCCGGATTCCGGATTCCTCCTTTTAGTCCTGCCCAGGAACAGGCACCTAAGTGTAAATTGTTAGTATATGTTAATGGCCTCCTCGTTAAATACGGTAGAAAAGACAACTTTGCTATGAAATATACATGTACAGTTATATCACAAAGGAACTTGTAAACCGTGAAATACGGCTGTATTATTCAGTGTAAATTGTAGTCTGAGAGTGCGGCATGTATACTCTGCAGATTGCCCGAACATGCTTGCTTCACGATTTGGTCTAACTACATGGAATTAGATCTGACTTCCAATTCTGTATTGATGGAGGGTTAAAGTCAGAGTTTTTAAATGGTTAGCTTACCTGTTGAGTCATTTTTCGTTGACTGTAATGATCTTGGCAGTCGGAACTTCGAACTGAGAATGTCGTAGCAAATACCCCTTATATTTGCAAGGTTCTGAAGAACTATTGGAAAAGTGTGTTTCGTCATTTCTCATTGAGCACAGAATCGTCGAAAAAACTGACGTGTGGTTGATCGTGGGTGTTCTAAACATGTTTGCTGAGGTGGCCCAGTTCTCCGAGCAAATTTAACAGTAAAGATTCAATTGTAAACTATTCAAAGGTAAAACCAATGGCCACCTCGTTGATACTACTTGTGACAAGGAAGTTTGAAAGGTGAAAAACTTTTCTGTTTCCATCTTGATACCACGATTTCAATGCTAACCTTTTTTCAAGATAATGGCATAAAAAAATGTAAACTCGAAAACTGAACACGTTTTACGTGTAACCTCTGATAACCTTGAATAGCTAACAGGGATTCCCAGCGTAACTGAACTCTTACGCCCAATTTAAACGTCGCATTTTACATGTGCCGAATAAAATGCAAATGAGTGAAAATAAAAGATTTTTCTCATTTGCATTCAATTAGGCACATTTAAAATGCGACGTTTAAAACGGGCCTAAGAGTTGACATAGGGTTTTTCGTTTTTTGTTAAACGCGTAATAACTGGTAACGCAGCGAGGGTCGGAGAATTTTCACCCATTGAAGTGTCAGTATGCAGGCTTAAACCTAGAGTATGTGAAGAAAAAAGCCACGATACTGTCTGTAAATAATTGGCGACTTTCAACTTAACCAGAAATAATTCACAACTAAAGAAAACATACATTGTTATCGTTGACTGAATCACGGGAAGGAGAAATTAATAAGTGTAAAGGCCTTTTATGAAAACTGCGCTGGAAGAAACAAGATATCACCAGCAGTTGTGATGTAAAACTAACCCTGCCAATGAATGTTGTGTCTAATTTTTTCGCTTATCAAACTGTGCACTGACCTTTAATTTTTACCTTAAACGTTAAATCACAAGCGTTAGTGCTGTGACGTTTAGTTTCAGATGATTTTCGCAATTTCAGTCCTTCACTTCCAGAAATATACTCTACAAAAACACTTTTAACTCGCTTTATTTTCTGACAGTAGCATTGCTAAAAGCACATTTTTGTGTTTACATTTTGAGGCCTTCAAGACCGCCTAATTGTCAATAAAAGTGCATTATTACCACCAGCCTATCCCTAATGGTCAACAAACTGATACCATTTCGCCGTGCGTCTGACGTCAGACTCTGAACTGGGGTCGCTTTCAAAACGAGGCCGAAAGAATTCTTCACAAGCGACCCAAGTATGAGCACAGACAACAAACACCGAAACATCAATTTAACGTCGTCGCATCAAAAGGTACTTATGGCTCATATGCTAGCGAGTTTGCTTAAGTTCCTCGAGCTTGTTCCGCTTAGGAAAACACGACCTTAAGAATCCTATCTATTTACACGGTAAGTCAAAACGCATTTCATTGGTTCTAAGTAGATCTTGAAAACTGGTTTGAGCCTCCTGAACATAAAGGTGGCTACTGAGCGTATTCCCCAGAAACTGAACTCTCTTCTTAGGCAACTTTTTCATGTTTCGGTTACATATCATAGGCATTATTCATGGATGGTGGCAATACATTATTCTATTGTCCTTGTTCTAATATTCTAGACCAACTAGCCTTGATAGGAGTTGACAAAATACAAAAATTGCTTTAGAACGAGGCTTGTTGGACTAACTGGCACACACACAAAATAATAGTTTCTTGGCCTCCATTTATGAATACTGTCTGTGATCGATTTTGACGCCTTTAAAATTATTTTCTGTTGCCGAGTGACTCTTGGTAACCGATTCATTCGCGTTTCATAAAGTTGCAGAATCCCTATTGCTGCACCTCAACAAAGAGATGACAGTTCTCGTTTTTGTCCCCGCACTAACACTGTTCGTACCCGCGACTTTTAGTGAATCAAAGTAAAACAACACAAGCTTCGATTCTTTGGAAAATAAGACAGAAGCAATTGCGAAATTAGTATAGTTGATGGCATGATTTCGAGTTTGGTAGAAATAAGCACAAGTAAATTTCTCAGACTAACAAAATTGCATACAAAATTGCACGAGCCCGCGGGGCTAATAATATACATAAAAAATGATGTAAAGATAGAAATGCAAAACAAATGAAGAAGTGGCAGCATGCGCTTCAAATTCTATCTCTCATTTGCATATGCGAGATCTCGTGAGAAAGCCCATGCGTGCTGAAGATCATTACAGCATTGCATTCGGTGAAGGAAGATCCTAAGGATTTACGCTGGAGTTATCGTTTTAAAATCTCTTGCATCGATGCTTCAGCCATTCTACTAGTTTCCTCTACTTACAGAAGAATGTCTTTACGAGGGCTAAAGTATTCTTTGAGATCGAATTTTCAATTACTGGTTAAGAATAATTCAATTTAACGGCCATGTCTCAAGACCACGAGCAACTACGCGCACCCACCATAGTAGAGTCAATTGACGAACGTCACATATCTGCTGGAGAAGCTACTGAAAAGCAGCCCCGAAGGGTGTTAATGCTGCTGAAACAACTGCCCGAAAGTGAAAAGCCCCTGCTGGAAAGGCAGAAAAGAGTTGCAAAGCGGCAGGCGACCGCGAGAAAACGTCGAGCAAACAAAGTCCATCGATGGCGGGAAATCAAGCGGCGAATCGAACGGCCACCGCTTCTTCTTGCAATCTAGTTGAGAAAATGGATGAAATAAAAGAACAGCTGAAACAGCTTTCTGGCTCCCTTGCGAGCATAACACCAGTGATTACTGAAATTAAAACGGCCTACGACAATTACAACCAGGCCATTGATGGCGACAGCGACGCTATAACAGGCTTATGGAAGTGAAGCAGATTTTAACTTTGCATCCACTGTGTCATGTGTATCAAACCCGCATGAAGAGCTCCCAAAGGAAAAAGCAAAGGAGAAATCCAGTGTGCTCGCTGGTATGGCGAAAGTAGTACACAAACCGGAACAAAACGGCGAGGATGAAACGCCTGAATTAGCAGAGTTAGTAAAACCACTGCGCATGCTTAGGAAAGATTTAAGCAAAGAAGCCTGTGATGAGTTGATGGAATAATTTCCTACGCCGGGCAAGTGCAATCGTTTAGAAGTTCTTTGAGTTAACCCAGAACAGTTTAGGAGTGTTAGAAAAGACGTAAAAACCGAAGATGTCATGCTACAGAAAGCCCAAAAACCCCTGGTAAAAGGGTATTACTTCAGTCACTAGAATTCTAAATGACTTCATGAAAGCCGAAAAAGGTTATAAACCTGCCCCCTCTGCAGCAACTATTATGAAAATCCTTTCTGACAGCATTTTGTTGCTAAGTGATGCTTCACATGAAATAGATCTCGGAAGAAGAACTCTGTTGAGATCAGACATGAAGACTGAATACAGACTGCTGTGCAGTGACTAAAAACCGGTTGAGGATGGCCTGGTGTTTTGTACTGAACTTGGCAAGTCAGTTAAGGATTTGTCAGAGGCTGGTAAAGAGACTTCTAAAGTAACATTGAGACAAAAATGATCTGACAACAGTAGTCACACGTTTCAGGGCGGGTCAGAAACCAGGAGACAATTCCCTTTTTTAGACCGCGGAAGAGGCGCTATTGCCAAGCAGAGAGGCGGATAACGAAGTTCACCACAAAGGAACCAACCTCCTTATCAGCCTTGACGATAGTGACAAAACCAAGAGAGAAACTTGTAAATAATGTTTTAGGTGAGCGCTAACTCTAGTGACTGGCCAGTGCCAAGAACGTCTGGTGTGCAATTTGAGAGAATACTGGTCAGTAACGATACTGTGCAGGCTGGTCAATTAAAGGTTTGCATACGACAATGGCAAATAATCACGTCTGACAAAGTAATCCTGGATATTGTAAAGTAATAATTAATAATAATAATTTAATAACAATTTTATAGTTTTATGACGCAAAATGCATTACAATATATGATCTAATGCGCCTTACAAATACAACTAAATATAAATATAAATTCTAACTATGCAAATCTAAGCTAAATATTCTCAAATTCTATGGTAAAAATGAGTCACCACTGCGTAGACTGCAGCACATACTCCTCGACCGCTCGCGTCGCCGAATGCGTGTGTAATTGTATCTCTTGAATTTCTTCTTGGTGAAGAGGAACGCAGCGTTGTACTGTAACGACATCCGGAATGTTCTGTTCCCACTTCCTCCACTGTACCGCTAAGTCTTCCGGTAACGGGCTATCCCACGCGCTCTTCTGTACGCAGGTTTCCCCGTATAGCAGTTTGCCCTCCAGTAAAACTGGTGATGCTAAACCCAGCGGATCGTACACTTTACAAGTTTTGCTCGTCAGTTCGGCTGTGGACTGGAAAGTCAACGTGGATCCCTGACCCGGAGCCTACAACTCTACTGTGTTGTTCGTCAGTTCGGGCTGGTGGACTTGAAAAAAGTAAAAATAGATCGGTCTGTAAAAATGCCGTTACATAGGCCCAGTATGGGCGCTGTAGGCTCACGTGAAGGGTGTCCTGGACCTTGTCCCAACTAACACCAAGTAGTTTGATCCCTTTTCTGGCTTTGACACATTGTTGAGCTGTTCTTTGGCGAATGACCTCTCGTAATTTTCACAATCATTTTTTCTAGCTCCTCCTTGTTAGAGTGCCACTTGTGTAGCTCGAACTTGGCGTCATTAAAGATCTCGATTGCTTCTCGTTTCAACTGCTTAGCCTTGTCTGTAGTACTTCCTCCGGAAATAAGGTCATCGACATATAAGCTCTTCCGCACTTCGTTGACGGTTTCGGGGCATTTCGTCTCTAAATTCTGAAGATGTTGCTGGATCACCCCATTTAGAAGAAATGGCGATGGGCCAAGGCCAAACACAACCCTGGTGAATCGTAGCGTTTCCACTTCCTTCGCAGTCTTGTCTACGATCCAGTGAAAGCGCAAGGCATCTCGGTCACTTTCACGAATTCGCACTTGTAGGAACGCACGGCGAAGATCTCCAGCAACCAACACAGGGTGTGGAAGCGGCAACGAGTGAGAACGCTCCACAGCTTGTTCTGTAGAGGCGGGCCGGCATGTAGGCACTCATTTAGTGAGTGATGGGGCCATTTCGTGAGCTCTCGCAGACGCATCATACACGACTCGAAGCTTTGTTGTTTCCGCACCCTCACGAACAACCGCACGATGTGGCAAATAGAAAACTCTCTCCCGGAGACTTCGGCAGGTGCCCGTTCTACTACGCCTTCCGCCAACTGTTCTCTTATTACGTCATCATAGTCGTCCAACATGTTCTTTCGGCGTAATTTCCGCAAGAGGGAATTTAGTCGTCGCATACTTCCGTCACGGTTATTTGGTAGGGCAGGACAATTCCCTTTCCAAGGCAGGCTCGTCTCGTACCAACCTTCAGGTGATCGCGTCAGTTGCTCTTTAAACTCATCGTAGACATCAAACTGGTCCCCGGCTGGCGTATCTGCTAGGCCAAGAACATCAAGCGCACACAATCTCTCGAAGTCACAGTTCGAATTCACCGCCAAATAAACAGGTGATAAATCTTGGTCTGCGCCAGGCGACATGATTGTCCACCCAAAACGGGTATACTCCGCTACCGGGTCCCCACGACGACCCACACGCAAACGTTCTCCTGTCCGAATTTTCGCAAATTCGTTCGCACCCAGTATGAGAGATTACAGGCAGCTTAGCTTTGTCGTCGACATCATCCATGCGTACTCCCTTGAGGTGAGAGTTCCCTTCTATCAGCTGGTTGTAACGAGGGTTTTCTAAAATCAGCAACAACTCTCTCTTGTTGACTTTGGTGACGTCCACTTCGAGCTCAAAATCACCAGTAACTGAGCTGATAACCACTCAAAAACTTGCATAGTTCTTGTTGTGACGCCAGTCAGCATCGCTATTTGTCTCAAACCGGTCGATTTTAAACTTGCATTAATCAAGTCGATTGCAGTAGCAGAGGCGTACGAATGACTTGCTCCACTGTCCAACAGGGCTCTAAATTTGTATCCATTAATCGTGACTACCACGACAGGATGATTACGGCCGAGTTGCCGATGTGATTTGCTGTCATCCCTGGCTCACGTGTCTGAGCTTGAAATTGGGTGTTATCGCACAATGATGTATTATGCCTTGCGTGACATACTTGACAAGTGGACTTGCTTTTGCACTCTCCTGCTCGGTGCCCAATTCCTGAACAATTAAAACACATACGTTTCTCTAGGAAAACCTTTTTCCTCGCTTCAACACTCACAACCTTGTCACAGTTAACAGCCTTGTGATCTGGACTCTGGCAAAATAGACAGCCTCGGATGTTCGCTTGTTGATTTCTGTCATCACGTTTTGCGTAGAACGCCCTCGATTTCTCTCTTCGATTGACAGTTGTCACAGTCTTTGGCTTTGAACTTTCGACTCCTTGAACTGGATTGTTAATTGTCCATTTCTCAAGCGCCTCAAGAAATTGCACAAATGTCCATTCGCTCCAGTTTTCATCGATCATGGCAGCCCAGCTCGTTCTTAATTACATCTAGCTTGTCAAATGTGAAACGTACAGCGGCGTCCAGTTTGTTTATGCTCTGCATTGTTTGCAGCGACTCAACATTGAAAAAGTAGTATCTCGTAAAATTCGTGAATCTTCTTGACATCCCTTTCTCTGACAGTAGGGAGTTCCAGTATATTCCTTACGTAGGTTCCCACAACTTCGCTCGTTTTTCCATATCGTCTTGCGAGTAGATCTTTAGCCTTATTATAACCTTCGGGGGTAAACGGAAGCCATCGATAAGGTTTCTCACCTTCAAATCCACCAATTCTTTCAAGTATGAGAATTTAGTAACTTCAGGGGTAGAGGACTTGTCAATTTGTGTTTCGAACTGTCCCCAAAACCGCACCCAGTCTTGTGGTGTGCCATCAAACTTTGTGATTACTAGCTTCGGCATTTTTACCGCGTT
>NC_090879.1:33340008-33345008 GCF_036669935.1 Montipora foliosa
ATTACTAAAAAAAAAGGCTCTTGTCTTACAAGAAATGCGCGATCGTCGTTTGCGCGTATGACGTATCGAAACTACGATGGGCATGCACGCATGACGTAATTCAAGATGGCGTTGAAAAAGCAGACGAGCGAAAAAACGAAAACTTGATCAAGCTCACCCTATGCACGGGATCCCTAAGATTAGCAATTGCGTTCTCCCAACGTCGAACGCAAAAAGGGAAGAGGGCGTGGATTTAGAAGTTTTCATGATACTAAACCGTATTGAAGAGATATGACAGCTAGATCCCGGAACTTCTCTTGAAGGCAGCATGGCAAAGGAAGTTCAAACACTGAGGGAATGTAAACATCACGAGGACGAAAGAGGTGAGGACCGAAAACTGTGTGTTCATTTCAAGAGGAAGACAGTGGAGCTGCAAGTCTTGAAATTGGGTAACAACAAGTGACTTATAGTAAATAAGAGGGGCAAAAAGCTTGTGTTTGCAAGAAGACTCATGAAGGTGTAAAAAGCAAGATCAGTAACATCATGGATTAACCAGGTGTTGAACTTGTGGAGGCAATGGGACACTCAAAACTCATTATATAAGCGGCAATTCCTGCCCATAGTTAAACACCAGGTTACACAGCATTTGGTAAGCAGAAAGTAAAGGTCAGTCCCTGTGTAGCTTCTGCCGGGCATTATTTCATCCCTTCAATCGGACTATTGGGTTAGGCGCTTGCGGTCGCACCTGGTTCAAATCTAGCTTTGACCACAGACTGAATTTGTCTTCAGTGGTCCTGAATTCAACTCTACTATATTGGGAATAAATCAGGCTTGGCTTTATTTCAACTCCATGTGCTCATTTCTTGAAGTACATCAATATAGCAAATGCGATGAACGAATAGCTAGTAAAGCAAATTGCTTCTCAGCGAGTCCGAAATGGGTATGAATCGAATCCCTGAAACCAAATCTTGCAATAAATAAATTGCAAATTTGGAGATTTTTCGCTGTACAGGATCGGTCTAATGAGAGACAATGAAAGTCTTTACTGACAAGATCGTGTTAGCAAGACATCAGTTTGTCACATCTCCCTCTGCACTAACATGCTGTTTCAGGGACAGGTTCAATCACATCTTGTCTTCTACTCGGTTGATCAAGTTGGAGAACTTTATACAAAATGAGGTGTGTATTTACACCTTAACGTATTCCTCCGTACGGCCTTTAAAAGGCAGAATGGAGTTTTGGATAATGTTTCCTAATTTAAGTCCGCAAGGGTGGGAGACCCATGCGAGGTGCATCTCTATAGTAAGCTGGGAGTCAATTTGTTGAGGGAGAAAAACCGGAACTTACCACAACCAGTATATGAATTCTGAGCACAGTTTCAATCTCAAGGGCGAGGGTTCTCGTCTACTTGGTACATAGACCTAACTAAATCGATATAAATACTTGATTGAAACAAATAACATCTTATGACTATTCAATTTCTTTCGTAGTGAATTTTTATTCAATGTGTTTAAAAAGAATCACTATAATGTTAATTCTATGTAAGACTGTTGAATTGATATTGACTATTTGAACTCGTATTCAACACGAATAAAAATAGATTGACTTTTAACAGCCAAAGTAACCCATCCTTTTTATTATTCAATAAAAATGTTTGTTTTCATATGACATGGGCGGAAACGATGATAAAATGGAAAACGGAACAAAATCGCTGGATGGGCAGAAAAAACGTTACCAGTTACTTGCCACTTCTTTACCAATTTATCCCTCTAAGTTACAGACATTCAATGTCTCTCCGTTATGTACGCCATATACAACATCAATTTTAGACTCGATCAAAAATGAAAAAAAATTACAAAATAACTTGTCTGATGACGCAAGTTAAGCTCCTGAGGGCATATACTCAGCGTTGTCATTTTTCTTCGCCCTTTCAGGACTCGACAAATACCACACAACTCAGTTGCAAAACATCTGCATTAATTCTAAGGTGAGCCATATCACAAAATGAAATTGAAGTTTTTGTCTGCTTCAAGAAACAGAGGTTCTAACTAATCTTTTTTTTTTTTTACGTATTTCGAGTCTGCTCTTTCTTTTTCTTAACGTATGACGGCTTAGGCGCAAAAGAGATCTGTGCTCCTTTGAGCAAAAATAAAACCTCCTGGTCTTGTCTATATTGGTTCACTGTCACACCAATTGCCCAAAGGGCTGAACACACAGCCCAGTGATGAGATCCGACACCCATTTCATCTTTCTTTCCATCCTCAAGTGGAACGTACAACAGACCAGTAAGTTCTTAATAGAGTGTAATGTGAAGTGCTAGATTTCAATGCCATATGAACCATGTGAGCGTTAGCCCTACTGATGGAAATGGGCCCACACAAGGACAGAGAAAAACTCTGACCAGGGTGGAATTGAACCCACGACCTTCGGGTTGGATCTCCGCCGCTCTACCGACTGAGCTACAAGGTCAGACGGGAGCAGGCCGTGGGAACCGAAGATGTTAAAGTCACGGCAATGAACATGTACAAGTACAAGGAAGTGTTACGTTTATACAAACGTTAGCCGTGTAGCACTTATATTTTAAACAGAGTTAACTGAATAGAGTGTAGTGTAAAGTGCTCGATTTCTATCCCATATGAACCATGTGAGCGTTAGCCCTACTGATGGAAATGGGCCCACACAAGGACAGAGAAAAACTCTGTTCACACTCTATTCAGTTAACTCTGTTTAAAATATAAGTGCTACACGGCTAACGTTTGTATAACGTAACCTTTCCTTTTCTCGACTTAGCGATCCTTACTCCGGTAAGAATGTTTATCTCTTTTTGCCTAGTTTAGCTTGATTGGTATATTTTCTACTCTGATGATTTTGCCATGATATCAGCAAGTTACATACATGTATTTGGATCAAAGCAAAGTAAGCACAGGAAACATGGGCAGGCCGTTTTTTCTTTGGCATCATTTCATGTTCCCTAAATAAAGCGGAAAGTGCTCATAACAATCAGAAAGGAAGACATGTCGAGGGCAATCTACTTGGTCAAACTCACAGATGAATTTTAAGCAAAACACTATACGACCTCATCACATTTCTGTCATCGTTATCCACCTGAAAAAAACTGATAACGATACCAATCTATTAGTGTTGTTATCAGGCCTAGCGTTCAGGAATTAAAATTACTGTCAAACTTTTTAAAATTCTTCTTTTATTCTCTTTCACCTTCTTCATGTTCAGACAGGCTATTGTAGGGTATTTAAAATGCAGAGGGTAAAAAAAGCCTATCATAATTATTCCTTAGTTATTCGAAGTTATGGAACTCAAGATAAAAATTGTAACCTGAAGCAAAAGGGTTGACAAATATACTGTTAAAAGGTATCATTTTACGAGACAGCTACCTGACACTTTGAACCAAAGCCGTCATGATAAGGCGAATGATTGTTTTAAGACAATGAGGTTGTTTATGAGTAACGGGTAGCAAGTGTATTTAGAGGTTCAAGAAAAGGCTTTAAACAATAGAGAAATATGCTCAGTTTTTTACAGAAACTTACATTTTCAGAAACTGATTGTCAGTGGCTAGCTAACGTACATTTTAACACAAAGAAATACACGGCCTGCCCATGTTTCTGTGCATACTTTGCTTTAATCCAAATACTGTATGTAACTTTCTGAAGAATTCGTGCCAAAATTTATCTGAATGACGTATGGGTTGTGACGTAACACCCCACATTTCAATCTGGACTTGTCCATTTCATTTTTTTGTATTTTTGGCGGTTCTGGCGCAAACCATTTGCTGTAACACTAAATAATTTCACTCTCTATTGTCCTCGCGCTAAGCCATAGCACGATTATATTTTCTTTTATAACTAATAATATTCTTGAGTTGTGACGTTGTCGTTGTCGTAGCCGTCGTCTTTGCTTAAATTTCCGATTTAATTTGATTTTGCGTCAATGATATCGACACCGTATCAATCAAATATCCACGGCGCAAACAAACGCAAGCCGTGCATGCAAGGCGTTCTAAGAATTCACGACGGATACCAAAAACTCTGAACAAAATCAGTGCAATGAAATTAATTTGTACCTTGATGGAATTTGGATGTTAGGGTAAGCAGAATTCGCAGAAAGTCTGGTATTTGTAAGTGACCTTGCAACAATTTAAGCGATAGTCAAAATATACAACATGCACACCACCAATGAACCACGTCTTACCCTAGAGTCCCTCTCTTGTTCATAGATAGGAATCGCTAGTTTAAACACTTCACCCATGACTTCATACCGCCCCGCTCGCTCGAGATTCTTGGCACATTGCTCCAACAAATCAACCAGATGACGGTGAAAACACAACGACAGCCAAGGCAAAACTGAGAATTCTAACACCTCCAATGATATTCCCCCTCTCCTTAAAACGAAGCAAAATGTGACCACGTTTACAGCACGCAAAAATTTTGTGCGAAAATGCGTGCCGCACGTGCAGCACGATTATTTATGCTCTTTTAACCAATGATATTGTTGTTTGTGGCGTTCTCGTTGACGACCGCGTCGTAGATCTAAAGTCCCTAATGTTTCCTTGCTTGCTGGAGCTTTTAGACCATTTTAGTCAATCAAACAGATCGCACTTACTTATGATTCAGAGTCTACTCAAGGGCAAAGTATAGAGTATGTGCACGGCATCCATATTGCAGGACCGAAACAAAAGAATGATATTCCTTTGGGGAATAAATGTTATTTTTATGCAAATATCTTTAATTGTTTTTGTCCTCCAACATGGCCGCCGTGCACATACTCTATATCTATTCATTCAGTCACATGAATCATAGTACTTGGCGCTTATTAAAACCATGCTCGTATCCTAAATGTGTGCTTTCTTTCTTTCTCGAGTGGGGTCCAGAACGGCGTAAACGTTTTGTACCGTTCCTACTCAAGACCTGTAATATATAGATTTAGCCAAGCCTAAAAGTAGAGCGCCTGGCTTGTTTATTCTTACTGGCTGTAGGATTAGTGAAAATAAAAGGCTTTGGAATGGT
>NC_090879.1:33347508-33350008 GCF_036669935.1 Montipora foliosa
ATAACGGCTGCGAAGGAGACTAGGGGGCAGTCTGCAATGGACAAAGTGCCCAAGGCATGTGGTCCCCACTTGAAAAACAAAAGCATATTAATGAACTTGAATTATTAGCAGCATATTTTGGTTTAAAATCCTTTCTGTTTTTAGTCAAAGGAAAGCACGTGTGCATAAAAAGTGCCAACTCTATAATTGTCTGCTATCTCAATGCAATGGGGGGGCACTAAATCCCCCCTGTGCAAAAAACTTGCCAAAAGTGTTTGGATGTCCTGTGTGTGCAAAATGAGATTTGGTTGACTGCATGTCATTTGCCTGGTGTCCTCAATTTTGAGGCAGACAAAAGCTCCAGACAGTTTAATGAGAGAATTGAGTGGCAGCTTCAACCTGGCATATTTCGTAAAATTATTGACATCTTTAGTACTCCTGAGATTGGCCTGTTTGCATGCAGACTTAACAACCAGCTTCCAAAATATGTTTCGTGGAAACCTGACCCTGGGGCCTGCCACGTGAATGCTTTTTCGTTTTCCGTGAGTGGGAAGTTTGTTTACATTTTTCATCCCATTTCTCTGCTTAATAGATGTCTGCAGAAATTGGAAAACGATCAGACTTTAGCACTGTTGATAGCTCTCGTCTGGCCGACACAGGTTTGGTGGCCCCGGCTACTAAGCAAATTTATTACTGCTTCCACAAGACAAGGAACTCCTCATCCTTCCACAATCAGGGACTCTACATCCTCTAAGAAACCAAATGAGACTTATCGCATGTCTGTTGTCAGGCAATACTATGAAACAAGAGGAGTATCGAAGTCAGCTGTTGGATTGCTCATGGCATCCTGGCGAGGAGGTACCAAGAAACAATACTCCGGGTACATCAAAACATCTGTAGTAGCAGCCTTGAATTTCCTTTCTGAACTTTTTGACAAAGGACTTACTCACAGTGCTATCAACTGTGCTAGAAGACATTTTTATGTGTCCTTGGATGATGGCTCTGCAGTTGGGCAGAACCCGCTAGTTTGTCGTCTGTTAAAAGGTGTTTTCCAGACACGGCCACCTAAGCCCAAGTACACAGAAGTTTGGGATGTCCAAGTACTCTTACTATACTTGGCTACCCTTCACCCTGTTGAATTATTGACACTGACACAACTCACCTCAAAACTTGTAATGCTGTTGTTATTAGTATCGGGCCAGTGAGGCCAGACTATCCATTTGTTAGACAAAAATCATATGTTTGTGAGTGATGACAAATACACATTTGTAAAAACCCAACCACTTCATACAAAGCAAACCAGGGGTATCTAACCCTCAGGTTGTTCTGGAATCAATTAAACGACCCTGTATTTGTGTTGTTCCTATGCTTAAGGAATACCTTGAGAACCGAAGCAATGAGAGGTACTGGCCAATCACAGCTGTTACTAAGTTACGTTAAACCTTACAAGCCTGTAAGCAGGGATACTGTATCTAGATGGGTGCGATGTACTTTGGCTTTAGCTGGTATTGATATACTGACAAAATATTCAGCTCACAGCACCAGAGCTGCATCCTTTTCAGCAGCCAGCAGGGCTAATGTAAATATTGATGACATTCTCCAATTTGCGGGCTGGACATCTGAATGCGGCTTTGCTCGCTTTTACAACAAACCTATCGCTAAGGTTTCAAGTTATGCAAGATCAGTCTTGTCATCTATGTAAAATGTATCATTTGCACATTACCCTTAAACAGGCATGTTTTTTCTTCATGTCCGTGTTGCTTTACAGTCTCATGGAATCTTTCAGCATGGTAACAAAGTAGAATTTAAAGATTAAATGAGACTAACCTCTAAGTTGAAGTTTGATTGTGATTCTACCGAGTTACAGAATGCTGAGGCATTACATGCCCAATTTTCTCTACCAACCCCTGTGCTGTTGGGTAACACGTACATTCAGTCTTTAAAACCTGATTGGCCCATGCGCTTGCTATCTCATGTAATCTCTCAGCAT
Organism: Montipora foliosa; assembly: GCF_036669935.1. Taxonomy (NCBI): domain Eukaryota; kingdom Metazoa; phylum Cnidaria; class Anthozoa; order Scleractinia; family Acroporidae; genus Montipora; species Montipora foliosa. The sequence goes on from NC_090879.1 coordinate 33,349,478, forward strand.
CCTGTAACTCGGTAGAATCACAATCAAACTTCAACTTACAGGTAAGTCTCGTTTATTTTTTTTTTTATGTTTTTCTTGAATCTCAAGAACAAATCCTCAGCAAAGCGGCAAACGGAAAAGGAAAGAATACATTTCAGAGTCGACTGTCAAAAGCCAGCGAACAGGAATCACGCTAAAATTAGAAATCACAGACGTGCTATAGCTCGAGATGTGACAGATCGTCTTCGTTGGTTCAAGGTCAAACAAGGAGTTTTATCGATGTACTTTATTTATTCCACTTTATCTCTGAAAACGAGATCGTTTACATTTTGATGTATTTTATTGAAACACGCCAGCTTGGCTTATAACCAGAATCGGCTAGAAAGGACAAACTTCAAACAAGACCTCCAACAAATTACCTGTACGTGCTCTAAACAAACTTCTGAAAACACAAGCTGGTGAAATTTCTCCTTACTTTTACGAGAACTCCTTGCGCAAAATGTTCTTGTCACTGTGGAGGCACATCGAAAAACAGTTTGGCAAGCGGAGCAA
>NC_090879.1:33357508-33360008 GCF_036669935.1 Montipora foliosa
TGTCCTTGTTGTTTTGGGGAGTGGTGTCAAACTGTTTTCATCCCTTCAAACCGTTTGGCTAGCTTCTCCACTTTGTTTTAGCTAGCCATCAACCTGACCAGCATATTAATTATTTAAGGCCGCTGGGAGACTGCATCACCACTAGCTTACATGTAGCTTATTTGGTCACTGGTCAATGGAAGCTGCCAGATGACTAATGGGATGGGACTAATTAGGAATTTGTAGTATCAAAATATAAAACTGAGTATTTCTTGATTAAAAACCAGCTGCTACATACAAGATCTACTAAGTGTTCAGTTCATTGGTGAAAGGGGTGGCTGTGGTTTTAATTTGAGTTTGTCCAAGGTGCACGATATTGTGTACACTTGTAAGGATATACAAACATAACTCTGAGTGTACACTGTAACCCAATTTCACCTTCTTGTTGTTATAAGCATCAGAAATGCATTTTCATAACAGTCCCATGAATTTATGTGACTGTGATAGGTTAGTGTGGAAAAATAGGTTGACTGAAATGTGCTCGTTGATTTTTAGGTGAGCTATTTGATAAAGCCAAAGAACAAGTGAGAAATAGTGGCTATAAGTTTAAAAAAGGTTACTCGAGGTCTAAAACGTCAAGTAGTGGTACAAGTGATGAAAATGGCAATGATGAGGAAAGAAAAAGAACAAAAATAGACAAAGAAGAACGTGACAGAGAGATGACACATATTAAAACTCTGCTCAGTAACATTGAAGACCAAATAAGAATAAAGCAGTTGAGACTTGATAAGGCAAAGACAATGAAAGACTACAAGTCTTGTGATGAGCTTTCAGTAGGCATAAGAAGTCTGTTCCGTGAGAAATTTGACTGTGAAAAACAGTTATCTGTTTTTCAAAAGAAAGAAGCCAAATCAAATTGGTATAAGAAAAGATCATTGGCCAAAGGGAGGGACACTGCTGCTCCTGGAAAAGTGGTGCAAGATGCCAAAAAAGGCCGAGATTTGATGACAAAGTTCTTGGACAAGAAAGAGTCACAAGATAGTGTTGATATTGTTGACAAAAATTGCATGGAACACAATGAGTGTACGTCTCTATCAGAGAAACAAGAACCTTTGTCTTCAAAGCCTGCTAGTTCAGCTTCAGCTTCTGTCATTGAGGCTGAAAGTGATAAAATACAAGCCGTAGCCTCAGTCCTTGCAAAGACTTCACAACCAGAAGGTGTTTGCAATGAGTCAAGCTCCGGTGGTGACACTGAGATATTGTCTTCTAGTCCTTCCTCAAGCCCAAATCAGTCTTTTTGAATAGCCCCTCTTCTCAGGGAAGAGGGGATCATGAGATAGTAAAGATATACAAGGAACAGCAAAAACGTTGTCTATCAAATCATGACTCGTTTACAGGAAACATTTATGTCTCGAGATGTGAGGGGCTGACATTGTCTGAATATATGCGTGCAAGGACCATTGTGTGTTCATTTAGTCATTGCCAAGCATGTGACTGTGATGGAATGTTGAGAGTAGGTAAAGATATTGAGAGTAAAGGCGTTTTAAAGCTAAGTGAAGCGTTCAGGGTGTGTAGTCCAAATGTTAAATACTCGTCTTTCCAGGCTCGAAGGAAGTTGTTACATATGCCTCTTGCAGTTGTGGGGGCTGGTACTTCCACAGAAGGAAACTGTTTGCTATACCTGCTTGAAAAACAGGAACTGGTGAAGCTCTATCTCACACAGTCCCTGTTGGCAGAAACAAGGGTGCAGAAACAGGAAAAGCCAGAAATGAGCAAAGGGGAGTTGCAGAAATTGTTGAATCTGGCAGAGTCAGAGAGTGAGCGAGAGAGACTTAAGTACGCTGTTGTCAAGTCATCTGGATTATCAAATAGGAAAGCAAGAAGTCTCTTTGGCATCGATGATATGACTGATAAAAAACGAAAAGTGCATCAAGCAATGGAAGAGGCTTCTGCTATCAGAGAAGCAATTGAGAACATTGCCAAGGTCAAGGAGAAAGTTGTGTTGCAGTCCTTTGGAGTTGACTGTGATGAGAGTGAGAGTGATGAGAGTACATCAAGTGAGAGTGAGACTGATACTGATGATGACATGTTTACTGTTGGAGAAACAGAAGGTCAGTCAATTCCGAGTCAAGCGTGTGACAAATCTAAAGATTGCTTTCCTGGTGAGCTTCAGCTGAGAGATGTTGTAAAGGAAGGGGAAACTTATAAGCATGTCACAGAAACGGGCTCACTGTTCATGAATTCACACCAGTTATGTGATGTCCTCCGAAAATGTGATTTAAACTGGTTCTCCTTCGTCAAGGTCTTAAAGGAGCTGGTTAATGGTACAAGTGAGGTCTTAAATCAGCTATTACTAGACTTCAGTGGTCAGCTATCCTTTGTGGGTCTATCAGAAGGTGAGGAAAAAGTTGTAGAACAGTCAAGGCAAGCATTCCTGTGTTGTGAGCGTCTAAGAGAAAACACTGAAAGTGATAACTGTGTTGTTGAAATAATGTCAGACTCGGATTCAAGTGAAGCGGAA
>NC_090879.1:33370008-33377508 GCF_036669935.1 Montipora foliosa
TTGGAGTGGTTAGGCAGATTAAAATGGCGAGCGACTGGCTTAGATGCATCCCTGTCATTCTTCTCAACATCGCGAAGGTGTTCGCGGAATCGGTCACCTAGTCGTCTACCTGTCTCACCGATGTATAATTTATTGCATAACGTACAGGTTATGCAATAAATGACATTTGCGGAGGTACATGTGAAACGATCGGTGATCTTAACAGATCGCTTAGGTCCCGATATCTTGCTAGTGTTGACAATGAAAGGACAAGTTTTGCATCGTGAGCGGGCGCATTTGAAAGTGCCGGGTTGCTCGCGACAAAAACGTAGGCAACTTTTTAGTTAGAAGCGCGCTCAAAACTAACGAGCAACCCGGCACTTTCAAATGCGCCCGCTCACGATGCAAAACTTGTCCTTTCATTGTCAACACTAGCAAGATATCGGGACCTAAGCGATCTGTTAAGATCACCGATCGTTTCACATGTACCTCCGCAAATGTCATTTATTTCATAACCTGTACGTTATGCAATAAATTATACATCGGTGAGACAGGTAGACGACTAGGTGACCGATTCCGCGAACACCTTCGCGATGTTGAGAAGAATGACAGGGATGCATCTAAGCCAGTCGCTCGCCATTTTAATCTGCCTAACCACTCCAAAAACCACATGGCTATCTGCGGCCTTTCCCTACATCTAGGTACGACGGAAAGCCGCAAGAATCTGGAACAAAAATTCATCTTTCAAATCGGCACCCTTAATCCTCACGGTATCAACGAACGCTTTTCATTTAACTAATATATTCCTATTTTTCACGTTGCCATGTTACCACCAATAGCGTAGCTCCTTCTCTACTATAAAAACTACACGTAACCCATAATCCCTCGATTCGCTCTGACGAAGGGCTAACGCTCGAAACGTCAGCTTTTAGAATCTCTGTACGGTGGCCAATTTACATTATCAACTCCGTTGATAAAACCAAATTTTTGTGAGTACAACAGAGTTTCATTCCGTATTTAAAAGAGACAGACCATTTTGTTGTGGTCGTACAAGAAATATATTTTTCTAGCCTAATCTTATCACGAGCTAGGGAAACAAATTCATTAAAGATGTAAAATTTACTGTTAAGAGCTTTTACGTAAAGAAAATACTTTCCTATAATGACTAAATGATTGAGGGCTAAACAGAATTTAGAATCGTTATTAATAATACCAAACATAATTTTTTTTATTGAAAGCAATAATTTTAAAAATTGGCCCTTGTTGCCTCGTTCAAGGTTAAATATCCTTTTGAATTTAAGTTTAAGGTGGCTGAACACATTTTTTGATACCTATGCTTTATTTACCTTTGTCTCTAAAACACTTGATCCTTTGGTCGCCAAAAATGGTACAGTGGACGAAAACACGGATTCACACCAATTTGCACAGTGCAAATTTGATGCAAAGATATACCTACTTAGGTGCAATCTTTCGTCCAGTGGTAGCACGCAAGTTAACAACATGAACTTCGGTTTTTTGATAGTTAAGCTGAAGTATATGCCGTTGTCATGATAACATAAATAAATGTAAAAGGAGCTTTAAAAGCGGTTTTGTTTATTTTCAGAAAATCTGGTCGTTGGATTTTCTTTCAGTATAATTTGCATACAACAAGCTTGTAACGATGCTCACAAGTTAACACTATTTTAGTAATAATTTGACAGAGAGATCGTGTTCGGCCACCTTAACACAGTTTTCGCGCGCGCTCTTGCTAACGCAAAGGTTTAAGCACGCGCGTTTTTGAGACGCGAACGGCAACCGGAAGTGAGTTGTTTTCACTTTTAACTTGTCTTTATACAACCACATTTACATTGCTGAGTATCTTTTGCCCTTTAGAGATGACAGTGGGAGACACCACTGTCCTGGCACGCGAAATGCTCCCTTCCCGTTGCCGTCCGCGTCTCAAGGACGCGCGTGCTTAAGCTCCCTAATGCAGCGCGCGCGCAAGGATTGCAAAAAATAAACGTGTCATCAATACAGTAATCATTTTATTTGCTCAATGCTTCCGCTATCTGTACTATGTTTCCTCATAATTGAACAAAGTGTTTTGATGGTTTTAGTCTTTTATGAGAAATGTATGTTAGAAAACTTTAACGTAACGATGCAAAGAACTCCGCAATTCGCAGATTTTTCTTTGTTATCGAAAGACTTACAAGAAACGATTTGGAAATACGTGAGACAAGAAATATAAGTGATAGATCTAGAAACCGACGTTTCGGTGAATAATCATTAATTGCAAAGAACATAACACTGCTGTTCCGAACAATTTCTTAGCACGCTTCAATGTAATCAAGAAATGCACGAACAAATTTGACTACCTTGTTAATGAAATGCTGTGTATTCAAGACCTTAAACCAGCATTGAATGTACAGTCGGATTTTCTTCGTGCTAAAGTATTCATGTAATTAGCTTGGTACTCTTTTGTGCAAATTCGCTTCAACTTAGCCTTTCGCAAACCGCATTTTATCCTTATGTAACCTTGATAATGGCAAAAGATGCACCGAAACGTCGGTTTCTATCACTTATATTTCTTGCCTCATGTTATCGAAAGAACCCAGTTAAATGCAGCGCATGCGTAGTAAGTTAAAAGATTGCGATTGACCACTCGTTAGAATTTAACGAAATTTGGCTCGAAAATACTTTAAGAAATAAGTAACTGGAGTATTGAAAAAAAATTGAACTTTAACGAAGAAATTCTAGCTATTCCAGGGATAATTAAAGATCTCTCTGTCAAATTATTATTAAAGTAGTGTTAACTTGTGAGCATCGTTACAAGCTTGTTGAATGCAAATTATAAAGAAAATCTAACGACTAGGTTTTCGGAAAATAAACAAAACCGATTTAGAGGCCTGTTTAGATTTATTCATATTGCCATGGCAATGGCATATACGTCAGCTCAACTATCAAAAAACCGAAGTTCGTGTTGTTAACTTGTTTGCTACCATTTTTGGCGACCAAAGGATCAAGGGTTTTAGAGACAAAGGTAAATGAAGCATAGGTATTAAAAACTGTGTTCAATCACCTTAAGAAAGAGGCAAAAAGGGCTAATTTGCAAGCAAACAAAAGGATACTTAAATGGCGGCCATTTTGGAATAAGGTGTATGTTCCTTTCTCTCTTTGGGGATTTTCTTGGAGCAAGAGAGGATAACCGCAATGCCGACGAAAACATCACTTAGGGCTATTATAAGTGTTTCGCGATTAATCCATCGTAGGCACTTTGTACAATACCGACATACTATGGCACGAACTATTTTAAAGTAAAGATAGAAAATTAAACGGTTCGTTGTATGCCCACGTTGTTGTCAAAACCTTAACTTTGATGATTTCACGTGATTGTTTTCAGAGTAGCTTACGTCAACGAAATGTACTAAAATGCGTGTCGCATGTGTAGACGATTGTCTTTCCACTCTTAACTAATGATATTCATCTTTTGTGACGTTGCTGTTGCTGTAAGCGTCGTCGTTGCTTAGGCGACCGCATACGAGGAAACAATCCGAAACATTGTTGCGCAAGCAAATGTTTCCCCGTTTTCGGCCCCCAGGAAACGTTTGTTAAGAAAGCAGAATTTGCTTCCTGGGAAGAAATAAGGTTTGTTAATTTCTTCAGAAACATGTTTCTTTCTCAGCAAATGTTTCCTTGTTTGGGCGCCGAAGAAACATTTCGGGAAACGATGTTTCCGCAACAATGTTTCCTCGTTTGCGGGAGCCTTTAAACTCCCTTTCATCGCACTACTTTGCTCAGCGCTGTACTCACTATTTTGCAGTTTATCTCAAGTGCGCGTCTTAAGCTTAGAATCTTACTTGGGCACGGTGTTTGTATACAGATTCTGCTCTGAATTGTGGATCCCTTGCACACGTGACCCGGTTTACACATGCGTGTCCTGGTCTGCACGCTTCTTCCACACGATGCTGCACAAGCCTCAAATGCTGTCCACTGCGACAAGTTCTCGTCTTCTCTTCCGTGCTTAGTCTTCTTGGCTGCTTCCATGGAAGCTGTATACTCGTCCTTTTCGCGAAGTCGTTCTATTTCTGCAAAGATAATTAGTTTTATCAGCTTCTGGGGTACAGGGATGGCGCAGCCACCAATGTGGCTTGGGTTCGATTCCCAGACTCGGTGTCATATGTGGATTGAGTTTGTTTGTTCTCTACTCTGCACCGAGAGGTTTTCTCCGGGTACTCCGGTTTTCCCCTCTTCTCAAAAACCAACATTGATTTGCGTTGATTTGTTGATTTCAGTTTACAGTGTCCCCAATCAGCGCTCCAGCGCTAGAACGACTAGACACTTAAATAAAGTTCCTTTCCTATCCTTTCTCCGAGTTTTCTTGGGGCGTTGTCATGCTTTAGAGACCCCTTTATACGGAGCAAAGGCACGGAGAACGCCTCAAGGTAATAAGTCTAGTTAACAACGTGCATTGTACATTCCGGTGTGTTTAATATCTGCTTATGATTCTTTGTTTAAACCCAGTACGCTTTGGACATTTCGCTCCAATTATGGTAAACCGGATTTCTCGCCTGTGGTGTGAAGATACAAACACAAAGCTATGTTTCTCGTTACGTCAGCCATTGTTATTAATATGCCAACCAGAAGCTAGTTGGCTGTTGAAACAATAACCTTTTTTGTTCCGTGATTATCAAATTTTAATATCAAAAGAAATGTGACGTCAATGTTTGTAAACAAGAAATCTCGTTATACACCATTGTTGATGTAAGTGTAAAATCGGGGATTTAATTGTGTGCGCCTGTTTGAAAGATAAATCAAATGAGTATTTTCATTACATACCAGCATTTGGAATCTGTCCATGATGTGACAATAGCACACTCCTAAACGGCAAGTCACATCCTCCTGGCGTGACAGCGATTGCGTTATTATTGTTGAGTAACACCTCATTGTCGATATCGTCTGCGTCACGAGCGTAGAATATCACGTGGTGGTGTTTTCGAGGGTGTTTGAAAATTGTCTTAAGTTTAAATGTTTCAGCAGTGATAAGATAACCTCCAAGTTTCATGCTCGATACCAGTTTGATCGGTTTACGAATTTTGTTGATGAACTTAAGGCTGATGCACTTGTCTGGAAGAAGAAATAAATGTTATAAAATATTTTATGATTGATGGCGGCAATCTGACGAGGCTCAAGTTTATCGCAGTATTTTTGTTTTGTATTTTTGTGGTGCATGGTTTTTAGCACAGCAAATGATTACTTTTTCCTTTCCTCGAATCTGCAGAACAAGGAAAACACACACCCCCAACCCCCCTCCCCCCTTCTTTGTCTCTTTCGCCCTCGCCCCCTTCCCCAGATCCACGATTTAACTACTCGCAATACATGTCACAATGTCCAAGAAAGGTATCTTGCAAGTTCTGTTAATTTTCATATCGGAATATGCGCATTTAACGCTTGATACTTTTTTTGATCTTATTTATCATTTCTAGCATTTGGTTCTTGCAAGCATTCTTTCTCACTTTTCGTTCTTACCATTTTTGTCCGGTTGCTTGTTAGACATGTCATCCTCCAGCTTAGAGTTAGCTTTTTCCTCAAATGGACGGGTTGGTCGAAAGTTTTTTAATGCTTGGCTGCCTCCAAAGAAATTCTGTCTCCCGGCTGATGCCATTCCTGCCCAGTTGTTTAGTGGGAATTTGAAACCGCTATTGGTCAGCGGCGTCTGTTTGTACCCGAACTGCGGCTGTGGAGCTGTAATTAAAACGCTGCCGGGGCTTATCAGCGGTCTCGCTTGAGAGGCATGCGCTGGTGCAGTTATATAATTTGGAGCGCGGAGGCTTTTTGGCGGGCTCATTAGTTGTTTGAAGTAAGTTAATGGGAGGTTAACCTGCTGTCGTTGTCCATAAATCAAGCTGACATCTTTTGGTCTTTGTTGTCCCATTGCGGGAATTCTTGCTTGGTGTTGTTGGTTTTTGAATGCAGTGTCAACCAATGCCGCGGCTTTTGCTCTTATCTGAGCAAGTTGTCCTCCAGGAATTGCTGGCTGTGTAGGTCCACGGCCGCCATTCGTCATTGGCTGAAATTTGTTTCCTTGATTCGCCCTATTCAGAAACTTAAAATTCTCATTTATTTGATCTGGTCCATACCCATATACCGCTTGTGTTGGTGTAGTGGGCAAATTGACAGGATTTTGGTGTTGCTTTAACGCAGAGGTGGAACCTGTTTGCGGTAAATAGTTTACTTTTCCTGCAACAACTCCCATTACATTGGCTGATGTTAAGTTCATGTTTATTGCTTGTTGCTTGGCAGCTGTGAAGGCGTCCTGTAAAGTACTTTGAATGTGATGCGCTGCTGATGTTGCATTTGCGGGCTCAGAGTCCGGACTGTTTGATTTTGACAAGCCGATTGGCAGATTGTCACTCTGATTAACTAGCTTTTTTTCGGCACGGGAAGCCATTATATTGGTGTTGTTCAGCAGATTCATATTCACCTTCAGTGCGTTTTGTGACGCATTTGCGACTTGCGTGATGTTTACCTTTTTCTTCCCGTGCGATAACTGTGTCGCCGCCGTTTGGTTTGAGGAACTGCCAGCCGTTTTATTTACCGACAAAGTATCTTTTAGTTTAGCGTTGTCACGGTGTTTTCCAGAGGTGGAATCTGTTAATGCCTCAAGCTGTTGCAGATTAGTTAGTGTATTGTTAACATTTGTGAAATTTTGTTGATCGTTACTATTAACGACTTCACTATCATTGCCGTTTTTGGACTGATTGACTTTCGGTAGATTTTCCGTGGAAACGGCGTTTGAAATATCGCCGGTAATCTCTTGAACGGTTGCTCTCGCAGTAGGTGCTTCATTTGCAGTAGTTTTCTTCGTTGGATTTGTTTTCACTTGCACTGCCATGTACAAACATCCTTCAAGAAACTCCTTGCTAGCAATCTCGAGTTTCTTCGCCACAAGACCCAATTTGCTTGTTGTGTCGTGACACATAAACCATCCTGGGTGATTGAACAACTCGTACCCTGCAGCTCCTTTAGTCTGAGTTTTTCTTTCAACAAAGGTTGCGTCTTTCTCTGGAAAAGAAGTTAGGTGAGCGACTAGAATATACCTAATCGGCTAACCCAATGTTTTACGCAATTTGAACCTCCCGGGATTGAGATTCTGGTAATATATAGATTTAGCCAAGCCTAATAGCGGAGCTCCCTGGCTGTTTATTCTTATGCATCAATCAATTCCAGTGGTGCCCATCTCCCCCCCGGGCAACCGCGGGGCATTTGCTCAAGTTGTCAGTCCCCGGGGTGGGGCATTCGCAATTTTATCGCGGACCGGGGGCTGGGCATTAGCCTACCCCGGGGCGACCCCCGGGCATTTCACACCAAGTTTTCGAATTAACATGGAAGAGTTTATCGGAAAAGACGAGGCCTTCGTTAAAGACTGGCTTGTCCGTCACGGACTCGAAAAACTTGTGGACGTTTTTAAAGATATCTTCATTTATACTTGTAAGCATATGAATATATAAAAGCGGCAAGGTGAACAAATATCACAAAACAATC